>NC_133617.1:590746368-590903868 GCF_048593235.1 Sminthopsis crassicaudata
CTCAGAGAAGCTAATTCTAACAATGGAATTATCATATTCCCTATTATTTTCTGCCAATTATATTTTTTGTAAATTTTTTATAAATTTTAAACTTAAATACAAACTGGAAAAAAAAAGAAAAAATTGCCATGTATACCACAGAGGAAAAGAGGATTTAATATAAAATAATACATTTACATTTCAAGAAAATCCATTATTATAATATAATATAATATAATATATACATAATATAATATAATACATTTATTATGTAGTATTTATTATAAATACTACACAATGTTTTTAGAACTACACAGTAGTTTTGCTATCTTGACCTTCTGTTCCTTAACCTATTCAGCTCAGCATATCTTTTCCTCTCTCCCCATTCCCTTACCCTCTTATTTTTTTCTGAATTTAATAATTTTATACCCTTTTAGAAATATTTGTTGTTCCCCTTTTTAACCCATTATATCACTATCTACCTTCCATGTCATATCTATCTTTTATGCCTCATTTGTATGATATAATTTACTCCTTTTTATCTCTCTACAATTTCATTTTTTTAGAATCATCCCATCATGCACAGTTCATCCCAAGCCATACTTTCAAACTACCCAAATAATGAGTCATAAGAGATCTAATAATGTTTTTATAAATAAGAAGTAAACAATTTGACTTTATTGAGTTCCTTATAATTGGAATTTAATATTTATCTTATACTTCTCCTGGATCTTACATGTCCAAGTTTTGCTGTTTGTTGTTGGTCTTGTTGTTTGTGAGGCAGTTGCGGTTAAATGACTTGTCCGGGATCACATAGCTAGGAAGGTTTAAGTTCTTAAGTCTGAGACCAGATTTGAACTCACATCCTTCTGACTCCAGGGCTGGGACTCTTATCCACTGTGTCATTTAGGTGTTCCTAAATTCTGCTATTTTTGTCACAAATACCTGAAAGTTTTTCAGTTCATTAAATGTCCAGTTTTTTGTTTTTTTTTTTATTCAGAATTGTGTTTAACTTTTCTGGATAAGTAACCTTTGGTTGTAACCCCAGTTCTTTTGCTCTACAAAATACAGTATTCCAAGACCAATATATCTTCAGTATTGTAACTGCCAGGTCTTGTATAATCCTTTTTATAGCTCCCATGTTTAATTTTTTTCTCTCGTTTCTTGTAATATTTTCTTCTTAACCTGGGAACTTTGAAATTTGGTTATGATATTGCTATAAATTTTCCTCCTGGGATATCTTTCACTTTGTGATCAGTGGATTTTTTCTATTTCTACTTTGCCATGTTCTAGAACTTCAGGGCAATTATTTGAATAATTTCTTGTGATATTGTATCAAGAATCTTTTTTGTTGCAATTTTTCAGATTTCAGATAAATTTTCAGATAGTCAAGACTATTTTTAACTTATTCCTTCTCAATCTCTTCTCCAGATTTGTTGTTTTTCAGATGAAATGTTTCACTTTCCTTTATATTTTTTTCATTCTTTTGGTTTTGTTTTTATTATTTACTGGTATTTTAGAACATTATTAGCTTCCTTTCACTGGTTCTAGTTTTTAAGAAATGATTTTTAAAAAATTTTGATTTTCTCTTTCCAATTGGTTGATTACATTTTCATAATTTCCTTGATTTTTCTTGGATTGGTTTTATTTTTTTCCCTAATGTTTCCTTGATATCTCATTTGATTTATTAATTTCTTTTTAAATTCCTCCAAGAACTCTTTGTGCTTGGGGAAAATAACATTTCTCATTGAAGAAAAAAGTGGCTTTTTAAGTCCATTATGTTCCTCTGAATTTGAACTCAGATCTTCTCTATCCCCACATGTAGTTCTTTCTCTTTTGCTTACTCTTCTTTAAAAAAAAAATTTAGCAGCTATTACTGTAATCAAGTTGTAGTCTTGAAGTATGGGGAATGATGCCCCAAGCCTCAGATCCTTCTTACTGATAATTTCTGAGGTCTGTGCCAGGTCCCAACCTTTCTTCTCTACTTTTAAGCCACTGCTAGGGCCCCCAACTTTACTGTGCCACCAGTGATCTTGTTTCCTGGAATCCTTCTGGTGTCTGCAATTGGAATTGAAACCAGAGACTTTCCTCTCCTAGAAGCACCCACAGTCAGCAAGGTCCCCTCTCTGCTATTCTGTTCACCAGATGTGTGCTAAGTTATTCTCTGCTGCAGTCTGGGATTTATCTGGTCAGCACCTTTTGGTGCCTGAACAGCAGAAGGTCCTTCAATCTTCTACTTAGCTGTCAAATCTCCTCTTCATTGTTTTCCTGGGTACAAGTTTTTTTTGTTTCTCCCCCCCCCCCCCCCCCCCCCCCCCAGGCTGGGGTTAAGTGACTTTCTCTCTCTCTCTTTTTTTTTTTTTTTTTTTTTTTTTGAGTACATTTGGAGAGCAGAAATTTTCTGACCAATATATTTCACCATCTTCTCAGAATTCTCTCCAACTGTCCATTCTTCATATAAGCATTGTTGAATAGGTCAGAGAGCTAACCTTGAGCTGGTAAGATGTCTTGTTCTTTTATATTGTGTGATCTTGGGTAAATTATTTATAAACCCTTCATGCCCCAGATGATATTTCAAGATTCTTAAATTGCAGAACAGTTGTTCATCTACATTCAACCCCTGTAAAAGGGGTTTCTTTTCCAAGAGTTCTGTACATCAAAGACATGCCAGACCCAGACCAATACCCTCCCCTGCATCCCCCTGAAATGTGTTTTCCACTTCACATGTGCCTGAAGATGTATTATGCTATAGAAGATAACTTACAAAAACTTGTTCTTTTCTTTTATCATCTTTAAATGTGCATGTAGGCTTTTTTTTTTTTTTTTTTTTTTTTTTAGACACCAGAAAGTAATTTCTGATGAAATAAGCTAGGTAATTGTTGATGTACTATGTCCTCTTGATTGCCCATTTTACATAAAATACTTTCTGAGCTTTGTGACTATTTGACATCTTCTCTTTAAACTGTCTTGAGTATTGATTTTTTTCAAGATTTTCAAAGGACTTTTTTAGTCCTTCTGACCTCCTGCCAATTACGTCGGGCATCCCACTATGTTAGATGCATGAAAACTGCAAAGCTAAATCCATTTCACTAGCATTTTTCATTGTAAATAGAATAAAAATGTGAAACATGAGAGTGGCAACAGAACAAGTCATTCACTATGGTTGTATCCTTATGTATCTCATTAAAATTTAAATTTTTAGAAATTTGGAGTTTTAAAAGTAATATTATCTGAGACATTTTGCCTTTTCTCCTTTTAAAACCTGGTCCACTCTTTGTAAGACAACACATAAATGATCATATGGTGCTCTAAATTGCATCTGATAAATTTTATGCTACTTAACTATAACAGTTTGCTTTTTTTCAAAAGAGCAAAATTTTATAGGCAAATTTAGGAGTAAATGCTTTAATGTATATTTCACCTCGCTCTTGACCAGTCTTTTTTAATTGAGTTTAATTTAAAATTTGAGATAAAAATGGAATGCAAATAATATGTAAGCCAATAGAATTTTAAGCTTCCATTTAATCTCTTGCATTATTTTCTTGAGATTGACATGACTATCAATATTTAAATTATTGAATAGATTTCTGAATATTAATTAAATGCCTTAATTTCAAAAATGCATTAAATTTTATTTCTCTTAAATTGCAGGATAATAGAGTCCATATTGGACCTAAGATGGAGATTCGGGTTGTCACTTTAGGATTAGATGGCGCAGGAAAAACTACCATTTTATTTAAGTTAAAACAAGATGAATTCATGCAGCCCATTCCAACAATTGGTAAGTACGAATGTTTTCTAATACAATAGACATTTTACAGACAGATCTACAAAAGGAAAATTACTTATGTTCCATAAAATTGTGTTTAAATAGATTGTTTGGCATTCAGAATACATTTTCCCAGAGAAACATTGTTAATAAGGTTTCTAGGCCAGGCTATTTGAAACCATAATGTAGTTGAAATATTAATACTCTAGACCTGACTTCATGATTTTATTATTATTTTTGTGTCCAAATACATTGAAAGTAATAACTGTGTACATTGGCACATCTCACTTTCTACAGGACTGAGAGTAAAGTACGCTCATTCAAATTTTCCATATTGGTCAAAATAGAGATCATCTTGTCTTTGAGGTTCCATTCTTGAGAACCTTGGAAGTGATAACTGATGGAGAAGGAGAAAAAGATAGGTATTTGGTAAATGGATGTAGGGGGGGAGTGAAGGTAAAAGTGATACTTCTTAGAATGAGGACTGGTAGGGAGGGAGTGTCCTATATAGTAGTACATATCCTGTGACAGCACCTCTTACCTCCACAGGAATCCATTTTTAGAGGAAGTGATTCCTGTTTTTCATAAGTTACTTGTGGGGTTTTTTTCCCCTTTATTTACTAAGATATGAAAACTGCATATAATTTTTTTTCTTTCAATAGGTTTTAATGTGGAAACCGTAGAATATAAGAACTTAAAATTTACTATTTGGGACGTAGGAGGTAAACACAAGTTAAGGCCATTATGGAAGCATTATTATCTCAATACACAAGGTAGGTAAGAATAACAGCAGTCTTCATTATTTTATTTATATGTTGGGATTTTCTTTAACTGGCCATATGCAGAAATTACCTCTTTTTGTCTTTTTCTTTTCTTTTTTTTTCCTCCTGAGGCTGGGGTTAAATGACTTGCCCAGGGTCACACAGCTAGGAAGTGTTAAGTCTCTGAGATCAGATTTGAACTTGGGTCCTCCTAAATTCAAGGCTGGTGCTCTATCCACTGCGCCACCTAGCTGCCCCAAATTACCTCTTTTTGAAAAAAATACAATAGTCCATATTCAAATGACCATATTAAATTATCATAGCTGAAAAAGAAATTTAAGGAATTTGTGAAATAAAATTTTAAAATTCTCTTAAAACTTAAATGAAAAAAGTGAATTCACAAAACACTTATGTGAAATAATAATTTTACTTGTATGAAATGATTTATTGAATAGGAATTAGAACAAAGTTATTTTAAGATTGATTTGCATATTTTAAAATTTATTTTAAAAATTCTATTAATATTAATCTTATTGATTCTGTTCCTTTTTAAGCTGAGTATTTTTTTTACCTTGTAGATATGTGTGTATATATGCATTCATGTGTTTCTTCAAAATTAAATTTTATCAATTATGTGAATAGCAAATAGAAGTAAACATGTTCACTAATTTGAATTCTATATTTATATGAATAAAAATATTTGTAAGCTTAAGGAGGACCTTCTTCCATGCATTTAGATTGCCTTTATAAATATAAAATCCTATTCACAGAATGACTGTCCTAGTTTCAGGCTCTAGTTACTCTCTCCTATTCTCTACGAATAATCTCATTTGTTTTACTGCATCTATCTCCTATTTTTTGCAACCTATCCTTCACATAGTTATCTAGTTTTTTTTGCAACCTATCCTTAACATAGTTATCTAGTTGATACTTCTAAAGCACAGATCTCAGTTTCCCTATTTAGGAAGTTTTCTTCAGTTGCCTTTAGGATCATACACAGGGCTCTTCTATTGAACATTTAAAACCCTTCATAATCTGACTCCAGCCTATCTTTCAAGGCTGATTTTACATTACTTCCTTTCATGTACCCTGCCTTCCAACCAAACTGTCCATCTTGATTTTCCTGATACAATATTCATTTCACTCCCTTCAAGCCTTTACATAAACTATTCCCTTTTTCTAGCATTCTCCTTTTTCCTCATCTTTGCCTTTTGGAATCCCTAGTTCCTTTAAAGATTAGTTCAAAATCTTCTAAAAAGGGCTTTTAAAAATTCTAGATTTTATTGTCATCATTCTATCTCTTCCCTGTTTGAAATTACTTTGGGTTTATTTTCTATACAAATTATATATCAAATAAATACAAAGTAATCTCAGTGGAGTGAGATGTGTGCACAGTTAACAACTAGTAGATCAGGAAATGTACTTAATAGTAACTTTGTTGTATTCCCCACTTCCTTCCCTTTATCAAACTTCTCACCTATCCCCAAGACCTGAGCTGCTCAGATCTGATCTGGGTAGACTGATTCTCACCATGAGAGTCTTTTCCCTGCATTACTCCTCCCTTTTGCTCTCAGCCATCTGGACCATTTAGGCAACAGGAAGACTGCATCCTTGGTTCTTTCTTCTCTTGCTTGCTTCCTGTGGACTGGGACTTAGAATATCCATCTTGCTTGACTGTCATAGCACTTAAAAAAAAAAAAAAAAGTCAGTAACTCTGGTCTTTTAATGGAATTGGAAGACTTCCAGAATTTGTTTGCCCCCTGTTGTTTGAAGGTCTCTATGCTTTACCATCTGTTCTGCCTTATCTCCTTATGACTACACAGTTATCTGGCTGATTGCTGCAATCTGAAGATTCCTGGGTTTTGTCTTCTGTTAAACAACTCATCCCTCAAGAATTCTGTGTCTTCCCATATGTTTTATTACTGAATTTTCATTTACATGCTGTCTCCCCTAACTAAGCTTCTTGAGAGCAATTTTTTCTGTTTGCATTCCCAGCACTTTACAATGCTTATGTGCACACTAAATGCTTAATAAATATTTATGCATTCATTCATAGGAATTTTTTTTTTTTTGGTCTTTATATTCCTTATTCCTGACACCGTAATAGGCATTTAATAAATGCCTGTCAAATTTATTATAATAAAAATTGTCTAAAAAGTACAGCTGAGGGCAGGTAGACCTAAGTCAGGAGGACCTAAGTTCAAACCTGGCCTCAGACACTTAATATTTCTAGCTGTGTGACCCTGGGCAAGGCATTTAATACCATTTACCTGGGCAAAAAGAACAGATGATCCCAGAGTGTAAGGGGCTGTTTCTCTGAAGTTATGTAGTGAAGAGCTTGATGACTTGACTTCTTGTTGATTATATTATATTCAAAAGATATTCTTGTTAAGATAAGGGTTTTTTCTGGAGGGCCTTCAAGATATTTTTCACTTTTATGACCCACTTTAGTAATTTTATGATAAAGGCAAAGGAAGGTAATCTAGTTTGACTTGTTCTTAGCTTAATCTAATCCATCTTTAATTTTATAGGTGTGAGGAAGCAAGGATAAATGGTTTGTTCAAGGTCATAAGAGCTAATTAGTTCAAAAACCAAGACTTTTTTTTTCCCTAGCAAATTTGTTTATTTTTATATACATTGCTTTATAAATCATGTTGGAAGACAAAAATCTGACCAAAAGGGAATAATCATGAGAGAGATTTAAAAAAAGAAAGAAAGAAAGAAAAAAAAGTGAGCATAACAGGTGTTGATTTACATTTAGTCTCCTTAGTTCCTTTCCTGGATGCAGATGTCATTTTCTGTCCAAAGTCTATTGGGATTGCTTTGGATCATTGAACCATTGTGAAGAACTAAGTCTTTCATAGTTGACCATCGAACATTCTTGCTGTTATTGTGTACAATGTATTCCTGGTTCTGCTTGTTTCGTTTAGCATCAGTTTGTATAAATCGTCCCAGGACAATTAGTTTGTTCATCATTTTTTATAGAAGAATAATATTCCATTACTTTCATATACCACAACTTGTTCAGCCATTCTCCAGTTGATGGACATCTACTCATGTTCCAATTCTTTGCTACCACAAATATTTTTGTACATGTGGGTCTTTTTGTCTCCTTTATGATTTCCTTGGGATACACACCCAGTAGTGGCACTGCTGGGTCAAAGGGTATGCACAGTTTTATAGTCTTTTGGGAATAGTTCCAAATTGTTCTCCAGAATGGTTGTATTATTTCAACAACTTAACAACTTCACATGTATTAGTGTCCCAGTTTTCTCATATCCCCTTCACTATTTATCATTATCTTTTCCTATCATCTTAGCCAATCTGAGAGATGTCAGGTGGTACCTTAGAATTGTTTTAATTTTCATTTCTCTAATCAATAGTAATTTTGGAGCATTTATTCATATAATTGTAGATGGCTTTAATTTTATCACTTGAAAATTGTCTGTTCGTATCCTTTGACCACTTATCAGTTAGGAAATGACTTATCTTATACATTTGACACCATTCTTTATATATTTTTAAAATGAGATTTTTACCAAAAACACTGGCTGTAAAGATCTTTCTCCTGCTTTGTACTTCCCTTTTAATCTTGTTTCTTTTGGTTTTAATTTAATATAATCAAAGTTGTCCATTTTGAAGACATGTTATATGACTCACTTCTAGGTATTTTAAAAGTTCTTTGAAGTGATTTTTGAATTAAATATTTTAGAAAATGTGTGATATTTCACAGTTTTGTTGATTGCAATAACGTTAGTTTTTCCTAAGTTCTAAAATCTATTTTATCTGCTAAATGTAGGTAATAGTCACATCCTAAACAGAAAGTAGCATGTTAAAAGTTTTTAGCTCATTTAGTTGCAATTGTTTTTGGCAATAATATTTTACTTTTATTTAAGTGAATGTTTTTCTGTTTCTTTTGTTAGCTGTTGTATTTGTCATTGATAGTAGTCACAGGGACAGAATAAGTGAAGCACACAGTGAACTTGCAAAGTTGTTAACGGAAAAAGAACTGAGAGATGCTTTGCTGCTGATATTTGCAAATAAACAGGTATGGAGATGACTGTGTTTTGGAAATTTTTTTCTGTCTTTTAACATTTTCCTTTGTCTTGAAGGATTCATTGCCTTAAGGTAATTGAGAAGAATTAAAAATAATTTTTTAAATGAACAAATTTAAGAATTGATTCCTTAAAATTCTCCTCTGGTGTTCATGATGGCCTTCATATGACCCTGAGAACCTGATCCCAGCACTGCAGACTGCTGGGATAGGATCTACGAGATAATTAAATGACTTTGAAAAAGAAAACTTTGTCATCCACAGGAAGCATATTGGTTATGGTTAGCATAATATTTTTAATCCATAACAATGCCTGAAAATCATGCATTCTACAGAATTGGAAGGATACCTATCTATCAAACTGTTTCCTTAAATTATTAAAATTAGAATTCAGTGAGATGAAACATTTAATAATTTAGCTATTTCTTAAAGTTTAATGATGTTGTTGCTTCCCATTACAAGCCAAATTATTTTAAAACTCAGGTTTTTTTTCGTAATGTTTTAATCACAATTATATAAGCTAATTTCTTGATGCATAAGATTTTAAGAACTCAAATCTTAACTGTTTTATGGTCATTTCAACAATCTCATGTAACCATTTTTTTGGCATACTCTTGTCAAAAAGTAATGCTGTGTAATGCAATTGATTGTAATGAATAGTGGCTTTGATGAATCTGTTTTTAGTTTTAATTCATGATATCTGGATTTAGAATGTGGAATAAGCTTTGACTAAAAAGTAAGTAGAAAATATTAATGCATTTAACATCAGAATATTTATGAATCTCTTATAGGATGTTGCAGGAGCACTTTCAGTAGAAGAAATAACAGAACTTCTTAGTCTCCATAAACTCTGCTGTGGTCGAAGCTGGTATATTCAAGGTTGTGATGCCCGAAGTGGAATGGGACTTTATGAAGGACTGGACTGGCTTTCAAGACAACTTGTGGCTGCAGGTGTACTGGATGTGGCTTAAATTCACATACAGCCCTTGTTTAAAGTTTGTGGTTAACTGTTATTTGCACATGACAAATTGTAAGAAATTCTACATTTCGAAGATGGCAGTTAATGTAGGATTTGTGTTTACAGAACAAAAAGTTTGTATCTTCCATTGGGAATTCAGTTCTCTTTTATACTCGTTAGAGTAGACTAAAATGTTTTCCCTAGCAGATAAAGTTGGTTACAAAGATACTTTGAATTCACATCTTTTTAGGTGAATTTGGACATTTGAGTTTTCAGTGCATTCACTACAAGCACATTAGAACAAAAAGAAGGAAGGTTAAATTACACATTAGATTGATTTACATTGAACATTAGTCATGCAATTAGGAAAGGACAGCTATTCCTGTAAAATTGTCTTAGTTAATTTTCATACCCTTTCACTCTTGGATAGGGGAGTGACTTAATGAGACCAAAACCAAACTGTATCTTCCACTGAATAAGACTCTTCAACCTGACTTTTTTATGTTCAGTGAAATGAAAAAGCTATAACTCTAAAAATTAAACTCTAAAATTATAAAAATATTTTATATCTATTTCTTTATTAAAAACCTAAGCTAAAGTATACTTTATATTATAATAAATGAGACTTAATAAAATTTTATCTTCATAGTCTGTAGATCAGGACTGGTTTTATTGTACAGGCAAAATAATTACCTTGTTTTAGTTAAAATATATATGTATAATAAGCTGTGAAGATCAGATGATTTCCAGTTCATCTGTGATTATGAAAGATCCATTGTTAGGCCTGAACCTAGGTAAGCAATTTGCTGCTTTCTAGGACACAACTTCATATTGGTGGTCCTTTCTGTTTTCAATATGTTTTAAACCATTAGTGGTTTCATAAAATATTAACGTGCATCTTTGTAGCACTATCAGTGAAGCTGCATTTTGTCATGACTATTTAAAATTGTAGCAAACTTACTGAAAATAGGGATGGATCCAGAGTGGGCTTTGAGGAAAAGATACTTAGGTATTCTGTTAGGAAAAAGCCTTTTACCGTATGGGAAATTGTTCAAATGACAAAATATGTATGTTTAAACAAATATATTCTCAGTGTGAGTACATTTCTCATAACATTGTATGATAAGGTCAACTCTTGTTTATTTAACAATAAAGGCCTTGAAAATTTAACATGGGGGGAGGTTACATGGAGAAAATGAAAGAAAAAATGTTTACATCCAGTTTGATCATGCAATGTTTTGTATAAAAGGTTTAAAAAATTTGTGGATTTTTTTGAGTTTTTTCATATTTTAAAGTTATTATCTTATTATGCAAGCATGATTCATTATGTGTAAAAGATGTATGTGGCCTGATATGTCATTGCATCAGTTATTTTGCATATTCATACTCTTGCTTATTTTTTTGTTTGTTATTTTGTTTAGGATGACATTCTATTTTTATCCCATCCAATATGTTCAGTGCAATTCCCCTGAATTGCAAAAGAATGACTTAAGGACAGAATGGTGACCTTTAAATAGTAATATTTTTTTTTCCCTTCATCGATGTAAAATGTATTTTTATTTGCTTAAAAACAAAGTTTATTATTTAAAGAAACAAAACATTTTAAAAAAAAACCTTTAAAGGCTTCTGAAAAACATGTAAATAATATTTAATCATATTTTATCTTTTACTTTGTTTAACCTAAAGTAAATGCTCTGCTGTAAGTGTTGTGTGTGTGTATATGTATGCACACGCATAAAAGTATTATTACAATATGTAAATTATTTAATATTTGACTCATTCTAGTAACTGTGAAAATACTGCATTTGCCTGTAAGCTTTTGAACTGTTTTCTCTATTAGATACCCTGTTTGCTTTCTTTGTATAAGTTATTATTCTCTATGAACTGATTTACTTATGTATTATGTTTGTTTGACCAGTTTTAACTTAGTAATTCACAATCTTAGCCTCTTCCTGAATATAGTCTTGATATGGAATGTCGTTTTCTTATGCTTAGATTCCAATCTATGTTTTGGGAGTGTGGGGGTTTGGGAGTTTGTATTTTAAAGATATATTTTAAACTTCATTATATCATAATTACCAGTAATCTTTTGGCAAATATAGTTTAGTTATTTTTCACTGCCTAAAAAATTGCACTACTAAATATTTTGGTTTAAAAAAATTACCCTTGTGTTGTCAGTTATGAGGTAAATTATTGTAGTTTGGGAAGCTAGATAAGTTTAAGAGGGGGATATGTTGAAATTTTGTGTTTAGTATTTATTAGGGACTGAGATTATAGATTCAGAAAATTCCTGATTAAAAATCATTTACTCCAAACCTCCTATTTTAGAGATAAAACTAAAACCCAGGCAAGTTACATTATTTGCTGAAGATGATACTTGTTGAGTTGTGAGTAAAGCCCAGATCTCTACATTTGTAGCTATACTTCTTTCCCTTCTCTTTTCTATTTTATTAGCACCTGGAAGAAGCTGCAGATCCCCTTGTTTTCCAGATGAGTAAATCTATAGGGGTTCAATCATTTGTCAAATTATTACATAGGTAGTAATTTGCAGAACGGGGACTCTGAAACCAAGTTCTCTGAACCCAAGTATAATATTCTTTATAAATACTGCTGTTCATCAATATAATTAAACTTTTTAATGTCTATTCATTTTAAAAGCAATTAATTCCCACTTATTTCCTGAAACAGCATCATTAAGTAGTAGTGTCCTGTGAAAGTTTTTCACAAGTAATTATTAATATTTGATATTGATATTAGTGGAAAATAAAATTTCTCAAGTGCCCCTTTAGGTTCCAAAATCTTAAAAATGATACTAAGAGTAAGAAAGCCTTGAGTAAGATTTTTTTTTTCCTGTTTTGTGGATATTATTTTACAAATTTACCACTGAATTTTCTTTTCTTCTCTTTTTTTGTTTTCTTTTGCCGAGGCAGCTGGGGCTAAGTGACTTGCCCTAGGATCACACAACTAGGAAGTGTTAAGTATCTGAGTTATCAGATTTGAATTCAGGTCCTCCTGACTTCTGGGTTGGTACTCTGTCTACTGCGCCACCTATCAGCCCTGAATTTTCTTAAATTTTCTTAAATCGGTTTAGTACAAGCCTTTAAGTTAACTTTGCAGTTTTCAAGTCATTTAACATATTTATTGGAAAAAATAGTAGATTACCAATAAGTTGCTGATCTATCTGCAAAACAAGCCTAGAGTCAGGAGACTTGGGTTTTAAGTCTTGGGTCTGCCAGTAATTAGTTGTGTCAAGTTTAAGCAAAACATGTGACCTCTCTGGGCCTCAAGACCCCTCACACATAAAATATTTCACTAAAGGATATCTATCCTAGGACTTTTCTTTCAAATTCATCATAGTGGGAAAATTAATTGCATTCTAAATCTTCACTGTGAAAAACAGCAATCCAGATCTGAGTTCAAGGCTTGCCTGTGTAACATCATGAGCAGTGTTACCATATGCTGGTGGTTTTGTGAGTAGTGATTTGGGAAGGGAGGGAGCACTAAGGTTAGCATAGGTTGCAGGTAAGTCACTGAACTGCTTCCCCCACATAGATGAAATCATAGGTCCCACTTCACTATGTTCTCCAAACTATCTCACGAATATTAAATAATCTAGGTTTTTATGTTTAAGGACTTTTGATCCTCAAGAACAATGGTGTCAGACTGCTGGCCCCATATTAAAAGACTATAAATTAATATTATTTGCATTTTAATTTTTTTTGTTAAAAACATTTCTCAATTGTATTTTAATATGGTTCAGGCAACACTTAAGAGTTTGTAGGGTGATTGACAGCAGTGCTCTGAAAGACCAATTTGAATAAAAAATAGTTTTATATACTTTTAATACTGCCAAGTTAAGTTTTAAATGTGTACATATGCACATCTGCAGTAGACTTCATTGTATTTACATGAAGCATTATAAGACACTATAAAAATGGACTTAACATTTTAAAAAATGATAGTAAAAACAATTTTACCTATTAGCTCTTTTTAATATATTTGGTTAGAAGCAGATTTTAAATCATCCTTATTACTAATCCTTGTCTTTGTGTGTATTTTCTTGTAATAGTGACTAGTGTGCCTTGTGATCCATTGGAAAGAGCTCTAGATTTAGAGTCAGAGGGCATTTCTTCATATGCTAGCTCTGTCAGTGACCATGGGCAAGTCATTTTAACAATTTGGGGTCTGTTTTTTAATCTCCAATATGTGAAGGGGGTACACTAAATAATCTTTAACTCCCTTCTAGTTCCAGATCCTAAAGTAAAGGTCAATTTTCTTTTTAATTAGAATTTATTCTAAAATTAATAACTAATGAATACATTATATCCAACAGCAATATAAAACAGGATTATCATTACATAGAAATTTAGCCAAATTTGATTATTTTACACGATAGAAAATTCATCCTCAGAATTTGTTATATGGCTAATGTTACAGTGCATTGAGTTATTTCTTATCAGTCATCACGTGGAAGTCATTGCTATGGGTTTTAGTTTTTGGCTTTGAAAAACAATAGCTAAGTTTAGGAGATATGTACTACCAGAACAACTTAAAATCCTTTTCACAGACATTCAGTTGGTCTTAATTTAAGTGTAATTTGTATTTAAAATGACTCATGGAAAATTTACTAAAAGCTTATTGTATTTCCTTCATGGAACCAGCCAATTGATTATCATAGCTAACTAGAAATGTAGTGGTTTTTGTTGTAGGTTAAAATTACTCATATTAAAGGAGAATATTGATTATAAATACTTTATAATGTGATAAAAAGTTAAAGTGAATGATTCTTGATTGAAATCAGTGTACACATGAAGCTTTGCAGTAAGAGAAAATTCTGTGTGGAATACAGGTAAAACAAGGGAAAGCATATGGAGCTATCAATAAATCATTTAATTTGATCAAAATTCTGTTTTAAAAAGTTCTTTTCTGATAAAACCAAATTCTTTTAGAAAATAATTACAAACTGAAAAAAGTTAATGAGCTTAAGTTACAGGGCTTTGTTAAGAAAAATACTAATGAAATGTTTAAAATCCAAGATGAGTTCCATATGACTGTAATAGAAGAAAAATGTGGCATATACGGACCTGTTTTCTTCTGCTACCTATTCTATGAAAGGACAAAAGAGTGTGGGGGGGGAAGTATACAACGATGTTTTTCAAGTTTACAAAAAAACAAGAAGGTAAAAGCACTTTGAAGCCATAAGGGAGTAAAA
Source organism: Sminthopsis crassicaudata (assembly GCF_048593235.1). NCBI lineage: Eukaryota > Metazoa > Chordata > Mammalia > Dasyuromorphia > Dasyuridae > Sminthopsis > Sminthopsis crassicaudata. The sequence goes on from NC_133617.1 coordinate 590,761,102, forward strand.
TAAGGACACATTGGGGAGTCTTAATGAGAGATATCAAGTTGGATCATTTTGCTAATTAATAGTTTGATATTTATGCTCATGTTTATATTTCATGAAATGAAAAAATTCAGTTAATATCATGATTTTGGATGAGGCACTACTGGCCCCTAGTAGCAATACTACCAAAATTCCAAGTCAGGTTAGTTATAAAGCTTAAGAGCTAGTAGCCTTTAAGGGGTCAAGTAACCCAACCACCTCATTTTATTTATAAGGAAATTGGAAACCCAGTAACTTCCCTAGGATCACACAGGTAGAAAACAATGAGATCTGGATCCACATTGTCAAACTGTATAACCAGTGTTTTTTCCACTATCTTGGAGTCTGAAGAATGAATAGGATCATAGGATTTGGAAGGGAATTTAAGAGATCCCTGGTTATAATATGTCATCGGCATCTGAGAGGTGAAGGATTATCTATGGACAGAAAGACTAAAGTGGTTAAGTGACTTCACTATGATACAGGCAAAGTAGCCACAGGACACATGCTGGAATACATGAAGTACCCCTCAAAACAAATACTTATGAAATGCCTACTATATTCTAAGGTCTGCTAGATATATGAATCTGACATATACACACACAAGAGAAATGTAAAGTCCTAAAGGAAAATGTGAATGCTTAGGAAATGAGAATGTTCATTGCAGAGGGAGTTCTTGAGCTTAAGGATTTCCACAAACCACAAAGGGTGTATTCCAGGGATGAAAAACACCTTCATGAATTCAAGGAGAGGAAGCAATATAACAAAGAGAAGTGCTAATTGTCCAGTTTAGCTGCTGGAATGGTAAAATGGAACCAGGTTTTGAAGGGCCTTAAAATGCCAAGATTGGGGGGTTTCACTTTAGTCAATAAGAAGCTACTGAAAATTTCTAGAGCAGACCACTATGGTTAGATCTGTGCACTCTGAACAAAACACACTTTTTGGAATATGTATTGCTGATGAAGTTGTTTTGTTTAACTATGCTCAAGGTGTTTGTGAATGATAAGCGTGGAAAAGAGACCTGAGTAAGAGAGCCAGTAATGAGGCTGTTACACTGTAGTAGACACATAAGAGTTAATGATTTAATAAACAACAGTGGTGGTATTGTGGGTGAGAGGAGGAAAGGTTGTGAAGGTGCAGGATTGGATTGAATTGGAATCAAAAGTATTGATCAAATGGATCTTAAGGTTCTTTGTGGAATGACACATTTGAATGTAAAACTCTAGTAATTCTTTAAGCCTTATTTAAAATCCGTGCTTATTATTTTACTATGTTATATTCCCTTGATAATATTTATCAAGCAATAAATCAATTTTATAAATCCATATAAAGCTTAATGTAAACACAACTTGTTATAACATTGAATTCACTGTAATGTAGGTTTCTGCACCTATCAAAGTCGTAAATAATGATGTGAAGTGCTGGTCTGATTTTGCCAAGAGATTTCCAAACTTGTACACTTTTTTCTTAAAAGTTAATACTTTAAAAATAATTTGATAGGAATAGAATGAACTAGTTTATTTACTTTATAGGATAAAAAATAATCCCTTGATGCTTGAATTTGTCAAAACAAATTTTATTGGTGCTTTTGTTGTAAACATAATTTAAAGATACATACACATCCTTCTTCCCTGAATCTATTTCCCCCTTATCAAAAACAGTGAATACAGCAAATATGCTCAACTTTGTATGCATTATATTGTCTCAGTATTCTCTCACTTTTGTTCCAGAGAAGGGAGACAGACTTCATTACTATTCTTAGGAACTAATTGTATTACAGTTACAGTAAGTTGATATACATTAAGCACTAAGTCAGTGTGCTAAGAGGTGGGGAAACAAAGGCAAAAGACAACTTCCCTCAAGGAGCTCAAAATAAAATGGGATAGACAGCAAACAAACGCAAACAGGTTACATGCAGAATGGCAAGTAATTGAGAGGAAAGGCACTAGAATTAAGAGGAGTGAAGGCTTCCTGCAGAAGATGGGATTTAAAGATACTCAGGTAGGTCAGTAGTCTGAGCAGAGGAGGAAGAACATTAGAGGCATGGGCAACAGGCAGAGAAAATGCCTGAATCTGGGAAATGGAGTATTCTTGTTCCTGGATCAAATTCATTGTCTTTGGATTGAAGATGGTGTAGTGGAGATTAAGGTGTAAGATTGGAAAGATAGGAGGAGTCTAGGTTAGGAAAAGCTTTGAATACCCGAACTTTTTATATTTGATTTTGAAAGCAATATGGAGTCCCTGGACTTGGATGTGAGGGATGAGGTGAAATCACCAAGCTAACAACAGATTAGATAGGGGCCCATGGTGGGAGGACAAGGACCATACTTGGGCCATAAATCTAAGGGACTAAGACTATGGTGTTGCCTTCTACAGTATTAGGAAACTTAGGGGGAGATAGCATGGAGGAGGAAAAATGAGTTCTGTTTTGGATACAGCAAGTTTAAAATATCAGTGGGAGTGGAGGGGGAGGGAGGAGAGGCATCTAGTACAAGACTTTGAAAAGCAGTGGGAGATGAAAGACCTAGAGGTCAGCAGAGAGGTAAAGATCACTAGTGAGTTGTTTGGGAATTTCAGTCTTGTTTGATTCTTCATGACCCCAATTAGGGTTTCCTTGGCAAAGATAAATGGAGATAAATGCCATTTTCTTTTCTGGCTCATTTTGCAGATGAGGAAACTGAGGTGAATAGGGTTAAATGCCTTGACTAGAACCACATAGCTAGTGTCTGAAGTCATTTGAAGTCACAAAGATGAATTCAGCTCCAGCACTGTACCTCTGTGCCACCTAGCTGCTCTCATCAGCATAGCAATTAAATCTGGGAGATATCAGGCATGGTCTGAAAATCCAACCAAGAAAGCTGAGAAGAGGCAGCCAGTCTGATTGGCAAGAAAATTCTCAGGAGAGTAGTGTCCCAAAAACTAAATAAAGTATCATAGAGTAGTAATCAGCAGTATCAAAAGCTGCAGAAGTCAGGAAGAAAAAAAGATTGTGAAAAGGTCATCAGATTTGACAAAAGATTAGTAACTGGCAAGGGCAATTTTGGTGGAAACTAGATGCCTCTCCCCCCCTCCACTCCCACTCTGATATTTTAAACTTGCTGTATCCAAAACAACAATTTTGGTGGAATTAGTTTAAAAGCTGAATTGTAAGGGATTAAAGGGGTGAGAGCAGAGAAAATGAAAGTACCCACTGTAAATGCAAGTTTAGCCACAAATAGAAGAAAAGATCCTAGGATCAGAGTCTTTTGAGAATGGGGTTACAACTTGAACATGGTTATAGGCAGCTGAGGAGTCAGTAGACTGGGAGAGATTAAAGATGATAAATCAGTGTGAGGCTGAGAGACAATCTGTTTAAGGAGACTAGACAAAGTCTAGCTTCTTTTTTGACAACTCTTTGGGTTCTGCTTAATCATCAACTTTTTTCTCCCTTTATCTCACCAGCCACCCTCAACTGCGGAAAAAAAGTTCTTTTAAGCAAGTAAGCATATTAGTAAAACAAATTCCTACATTGGCCATGTCCAAAAATATCTGTCTCATTCTCTATCTTATATCTTTCTCTTCAGAAATGAGCAACATGTTTTATCAGAGTTCCTCTAGAATCATGCTTAGTCATTTACTGTAGTGATCAGAATTCTTGTGTCTCAACTTTGTCTTTGCAATATTGTTGTATAAATCAATTCTACTGCTGCTCACTCCAGATCTTTTTCAATTCACAGTTCTTCTCAGGTTTCTCTGAGAAATTGCCATGTACTAGATTTAAATTTCCCTTTTTTTTCTTTCATTCTTGGTCCATTTAACAAAAAAATTTCCATTTGTGCCTTTTTTTCCCCCCTTCCTTTTTCAAATAAATTAGTTTTCACCAAACACTTCTTTATACATGTTCTCTTAGGGCAATCTTGTTATTTATATCGATAATCATTATTCCTATTTTTATATGAAGAACCTTAAGTTGGTCAGTCAGAGTTTGAAACTTTTTTAGGGCTTTAAGATGGAAGGTGGGGGGAAAAGCATTATAGTCAGGGGAGATGGCATGTATAAGAAGCCTCTAGCCACAAGCCAGAAGGAAAAACTCATTGGTCCTTAGGAAGTAGTGGTAATGTAGATGGTAATGCATATCCATATCTGATGCTATATCATTTTATGGTATCTGTCAAGTGCTTTTTACACCTTTCACATTCAATTTGTGGAGGTACCAGGGAGTACTAGAAATACAGGGACAGATACTAGGTTTCAGCTCAAGGATGGCTGGTAGCAGGGCTGGAAAGGCAAATAGTACTGTTGCCTTCTGGATTCTTGGGCAGTTGAAGTATGTTTGATAATAATCAAGAAGATGTGCTCCAAAAACATAAGCAAGCTGTGGTTCTCATGCTTTTTAAACAAATGTTGGTGTTGGCCCAGTAAGATTGGTCAGAGGATATTCCAGAAACCTGAAGATGTAAATATATAATTTTTGCTCCTTTTAGTAAAGGAACTTTTTTTTTTTTTAAACTTATGGCTTTTTGATGATTACTGACCACCTTGCCAATTGAGTGTGCTTTGTTTTCATTCTGTAAGATCCTTATGCCAAAACCAACTTGACTCATAAATACCACATGTTAAATCTAAACGGGGACACAGATCAGCAGCTCTAGGGAAAGGCTTGAAAAATATATCACTGTGTATGCATTAGGGAAGGGAGTCAAATTTTGTTTTTTAGTAAGGAAAAAAAAAGAGTAATGAGGTACTAATTAGTAAAGACAAAGCCTGTATAAACTTTTTAAAGTGTTTTCCTTTCAATGCTATTATTTCCTTTCATTTCAGCTTTTCAGTAGCATATTACCTTAATGTTATTTGCAAGAGAAAAAGACTACATTAAGTAGCTATAGTTTTATATAAAAATCATACAAATGAAAGCACAATATCTTAAATCACTTTTAATAAAATACAAAAATACACTTTTGGATACTTAAGTTACATGATTAGTTTGGATGGTTATTCAGGTTATTCAGTACTGGAGTTTTACATTTTTTAATCTTTTATCTTTCACTGACTAATGTACATACGGATTTGAAAATCTGGTTTTATTTGACAGTAATATTAATGATGCTGATATCTTCATAAGGTTTATCTGTTTTTGGATTGACTTTGACATTGGAAATTCTCTGGACAACTTCCATTCCTTTTGTTACTCGTCCAAATACTGTGTGCTTGTTGTCAAGCCAAGGCTGTATCAGAGGAAAAATAAAGAGAGGATATATTTTCTTTTCTTAAATTTGGTAATCTAGATTTCCATATGCATAACATCAGACATTTCAATAGATTTTAAATCTGATATATGTGATAAAAATTCCTTTAAATTGTCTTCTCATTATCACAGTTCTCATCAAAATAGGAAGGAAACATATATGAATCCCATTTTTAAAGTAGTAATCTAAAAATCTGAAAAGGCCAATGCAAAGTTCTTAGTTTAAGAATTACAGTGGTAGATTATTTCAAAATATCTTTTTTTGAGAGTTTTATGTTGTTAGTATATGGTATAAATAGTTGTGAAAAAATTAATCTACATAAAACTAGTATATGTTGGCTTCCTTCTTATCTTTAGAACATAAGAAAACAAACAAAAATTAAGTATTGCAATATAATTGTGAAATTATCACCTTTGATAAGCCTATATCCTGCCTCCTTATAAAGGTACAGAAATTGGAACAATAAGATCAAGTTACCTGGCAGATGCCAGAGTTACCTGGAAGGCCCTGAAATCCTTTATTGTACCCAAAGTGTAAATACTCTATTCAACACATCAATTTCTAATTCCATCTTAGGCCAAAATAAGTTTTCAACACTTTTAAGTGATTAACTCTAAAAAGTCGTCTAAAAATTGGTCATCTGAAAATTTACTATAGCTGGTAGGAATTTTTGCACTTGCACTGCACTTACAGTTGGCACCACTGTTATGAAGAATTGGGATCCATTTGTATTGGCACCCGCATTAGCCATACTGAGTGTATATGGTCTGTCATGTCTCAATGTTGAATGAAATTCATCTTCAAATTCTCCTCCCCATATGCTTTCACCTCCCATACCTGTACCTGTTGGATCACCAGTCTGAATCATGAAACCCTATATTAGGAAAAAAGATAAATATATTATTAGGTCCAATTTTACATAAGCACATAGTAGAATTAGCTTCAATTTCCCCCACCCAAGGCAATATATGTCAGACAAAAATGATTTAACTTTTAAAAATTAAGCCACCTGAGAGACTAATAAAGAAATTAAATAATGCCTTAGTTTAAGTTGTATTCCCTTTTCATCAATTCTAGTCACTAGTAGTCATTTGTTAAACCTATACTTACATGTATGTAAAATACTTTAAAATTTACAAAGTGTTTTCACATATTTTATCTCAATTCTAACAACCCTTCTGTGAGTTAATAATAGTGTTACCTCCATTTTATAGGCAATGAAATGTGGGCACAGAAAATCTGTCAGAGTCAAGATTTGATTCAAGGTCTTCAGTATGCAAAGTCCCATATTCCTAAATGAGAGCAAAGGTTCAAATCTTGACTCAATTGCTTTCTGTAACCTTGCATAAAATTCTCAGCTTCAAGGAGGAAGTTAGATTGTTGAAGTCCTTTCTGGCTCTAAGTCCTATGATTATGATAAGATTAATCTATAAATTCATCTTCTTCTTTGACAAGATCCAAAAAAAGTAGACATAAAGAAATGAAAATTCTTTGCTGAAAAATATCTAGATGTTAGATTTTATTTATGCCTTATATGAAGTGAAAAAAATTCTGAAAGTTTTTCCATCTTACAGAAATAATGGTTTCACCATAGGGTCATAGATTTAGATTACTGAAGGACTTTTCATGGCCATCTAGTCAGCATTTAGTAGTTTCTCATTTTATATAAGGAGCTAAGGAACCCAGAAGCTCAATAACTCACGGAAGGTAGACGAACTAAGCTGATGCCATAGCCAAAGCCAGTGTTCTTTTCAGTGACCTGTCATCTGAATGGAGTGAATGAGGTTAAAAAACTTAATAGGGGGGCAGCTAGGTGGCGCAGTGGACAGAGCACCAGCCTTGAATTCAGGAGGACCCGAGTTCAAATCTAACCTCAGATACTTAACACTTCTTAGCTGTGTGATCCTGGGCAAGTCACTTAACCCCAGCCTCAGGAAAAAAAAAAAAAAAAAAAAAAAAAAATTAATAGGGGTAGGGGAAAGAATGAACTATATATGATCACAGATGAGGTTTCGCCTCTCTTATCCCAAACTATCTTTTCAACATGACCCTTTCTATTTGTTCCTGATTGCCACCCTACTCCCTACCAGATTCTAATGCAGTCTTCAAACAATCTAATTCTGTACACTTTTCTGTTTCTCTATCATTAGATCCCACACTAATGTGACTGCTCCCTGGTAGTCTCTCAGCTCTTTGTCAAACAGTATATAATGGATCAATCATCACATTCGTCTATCTATATTGCAGTTTCATTCTAATCTAGTTCATTCAGTTTTATGTCTTGTTTGCTCAATTAAAATGGAAGTTTTTCAAAAGCAGCAGTCATTCCTTTTTCTCAAATTTTAAGAAAGAAATCTGTATTTTACCTTGATAATACGGTGAAATGTGTGCCCATTGTAATAACCATTTCTGCTATGGACACAAAAGTTTTCCACTGTTTTAGGACACCTAAAAAGATATAAGTATAATGTAAGTAATTCTAAAATAATGCAAAAAGTTCTTCCTAAATAATTTTAATTCACTGATGTCTATACAAAACCTGTAAATTATAATTTTGTTTGTTTGTTTCCAGATGATTTCAAAAGCAGCTCTGACTTGGAGAATAGAAAGTAAAATATCTTCTCACTCTTTTATGCTGTTGGAATAGGTTTAGTAATTGCTCCATATTCTGACAAAATATTAAAATATTCCTAGAAAAGCAATTTCATAATATTCATTAGATGCTAAAGCCATGTTCAGAACATATTTGAAAAACTCAGATGGAGTCAAAAAAATCCTTTTAAAAATAACCTAATTACACCATCTTTATATGGTCACAATATTTTAATTCATAGTGGTGGTGTTACTATAAAATAGGTTGTAATCAAAATCAACTTCTGACAATTTTTAAAAATAAAAACTACTATAAACAACCTTTTTAATTAACTGCATAAATGATATACCTGCATACTGGATCATAGGTAAAGCTTTCTAAAGTATATATAAATTGATTTTATAGAACATTATAGAATCATCAAATCACTTTATGTATTTTTTTAATGTATTTCTTATAAAATAAAGTATCAAGGTGAACGGAAATTTTCATCTGGGTTGTGGATGTCAGCTTTGTGGAGACTGATAAGTACATTTGAAGAAAGATTTGGGAGGAAACTTAAGTCACTTGCTATCTTTTGATTTGGGGCTGATTTTAAATCATTTTACTCAGTGGAAATGTACTAAATTCACATAAAAGTACATACTAAATGTGCTTTTCTAAGCTCTTGACCTGCCATTTCTCACTGCTTCAACTTGTTACCCAGTGTGCAAAATGTAATTGCCTCTTTATTTAAACTTTTCCATTCTTTGATCCTTTGCTAATTTCAAAAAATTAAAAAATTCCTGAGATCATGACCCTGAAGTTATCAGAGGCTGAAAGATCTTCACCTGGGTCAATGGGTCCTTTTGAATGTTTGATGAAGACTATGGGACCCCTGCTAAGAATAATGTTTCTAAATGCACAAAATAAAATACACGGGATTATAAAGAAATCAGTTATAATGAAAACAGAAATATACAAATCCCAAGTTAAGAATCTCGCTTTTCCTCACCTCTCAATCAGCAACCTATTTCTACTGAATCTATTTTCCATATTAGTTCTTGTAATTTTCCCCATAGTGACATAATCTTTATGGACTTTGCTTGAACTATTTTAATGGCCCCTAATGAATCCATTTTCATTTTTCAGTTATGCTCTTAATTCATTCCCACAACTGCCAAAATATATTTTTTCTAAGACACAAGTTTTACTGCATCACTCAAAAAAATATAATGGTTTCTTTTGTCCTATTATGGTCAGAAAAATAACTACTTAACCAATTTAACCATAGTTTAAAAGCTTCTCATCATCTATGTATAATCTACCTCTGCAGCTTTTCTTTTCCCCTAATATTCCCTTCTCCTACAGTATGTTTTAATAAAACAAGTCTGAGTTATACTTGATTTAGAGATTATATCTCTGGTCTTTGTGTATTTGAATAAGCTATCTCCCTTGCTTGAATTGTACTCCCTCTTTAACTATATATCTGAAACTCCTTTCACGATCAGGGATCATCTTGATAGAACATTCCCAGATTTTCACCAACCTCATTCCATTCTTTTTCCCCACTCCATTAGTTCTTTCCTCCCTCAAGTTGCCTTGAATATTTATCTAAAAGTGAGAACAATGTCATTTTCACCTTTGTACTTTATACAAAGTACACCAAAGTACTTTGTATTTAATATTTGTTGTATTGAATTAGCTTTTCCCCTTCACACCTCTCCTATAACACAATAAGCAAAAGAAATTGATAGAAATCAAGAGCCTGAGAAATTACAAGAAAGATTTTAGGACAAGATTGTGACATTCACACCTATGGTGGAACATAAAAAGTAAATACTCACCAGCCATCTTGAGTTAATTTGCCAGCTACTTATATAATTCAGGGAAAAGGGGGAAAGGTTTGTAATTGTCTGAGTACTTTTAAAATGAGAAAATGAGAATTTCCCACAGACAAGATGGTTAGTTAGTTCAACAGTACATACTAATCAGGAATATAGACCTGCTTTTGGCATTGTAGATTCACAGTTCTAAAAATATTCACATCTAAATAAATTGAATCAAAAGAATCATAGATTTAGATAGAAGACCTTTAAAGATAATTTAATCTAACCCAACCCAATCTCCTCATGGACAAGGAACGATTTAGTAACGTGCTCAAAGTCCCAATGAGCCTAGATTTTATGACTCTTTCCATTATTACTTCCTCTCCTGTGAATATATATATACACACAACTTTCCTAGGTGTTAGAACAAAAAGAATATAATCTAACAAAGTTTTTTTTTTTAAATCTTATCAAAGAATCATAATTTTTTAACTGAAATTCTCAAGTATTCTGCAGAAATTACTAATTTTAAATTTGTAAATATATAAAAGCTCTTGACCTCTCTTTAAAACTCAGACTAAATAATAGGTGAAATAGATAATCTATGAAATTGAGAGAAAAAAATATTCATTGTTCCCTTATGGATCTATTTTGAGACTCACATTAATTACAGTCTATTGGCCTTGCCTTACTTCTTTTGCATTCTCCACAAGTCTGAATTAGAATCTAGAAGTCTTCAGATGCTAACTGCTCTGCAAATTCTGAATTTTCTCCATTCTGTTCTTTTTCCAATCCTGTGCCCTCCTATCAATATATTCTGTCCATTATCATGGTGTTAAAAAGCAATTACCTGAGACATAAAGATACTTGATTTCTAACCTCACTCTTGACTTAGACAGGAGCTAGCCAGGAAACAAGATGATTTTCTAGTCTGAACATCACTTCTATAGACCTCATCTATACAATAAGGACTTTGGAGTAAGTGATCTTTTAAGTCCTTTCTGAGGCTAATGTTTTATATGTCAACTTTTCTATTTGTACCTTCCTCCTAGTCTTTCCACATACATTCTATGTTTCAGTCAAATTGCTCATCTTTCTCCTTAAACATACAATTATCTTCCTGCTACTTAGACTGCAACTTGCCACTATTTTTTATTAAATCACACTTGTCTCAAAACAAGCTGAAATGGCACCTTTTCCACAACTTCTTCCTCCAGACCTTGAAAGCTAGCAATAACTTCTGCTCTTCACTTTAACCCCTATAACTCTTTGATTCTAATATTTTTAATGTTACTAATTGTATTATGTTTTGTATTATTATTTTCATATCACCAGAAAGACTAGAACTGAGTCTAAACTTTTTTATTCCCTAAAGCACCTGGACAAATGCCTTACACAAGGTAATAGTAACAGTTAACTTGGATCAAATTACTCATTTTATTTCTCTGCACCAATTAGCTATATTCTGTACATGGGCAAACATTCTGTAAATGCTTAGTGAATGAATACAATAATTATTCTGTGTGCTTCTTTCTCTCTTCCTTAATAACTACTGTGATTTTCAAGAAATAAACCCAGCATTCTTCATATTAAAAGGCACAACACTTTAGTTGTTCTGCTACCAGAACTAGTTAATTTCATTTTCTGATCACACTGGTGATTGGAACAACTTGATTTGAATCATCTACTGTATGAATTTTTTATAAAGTAATTTCCCCTAGGCTCTGGATAACAGCATTCTGTTTTGAAATAATATTAGAAATGCCACCTAAAACCCTATACATTTTAAATTAACTAATGTCCTCCAAAATTTATCTATGATGAAATATATTAGTACATACTCAACAGGAAAAAGCTTGATGTGAATATCCCCCATGCTTGTATGGATAATGGCACTATCAGAAACTCTTTTGGGTCCTTCAGCTTGTGTGGCTGCCATCACTTCTTCTTTAGATGGTTTCTCATTAAACACATCTCGGTCAGAATCTGCGCTTTTTGTATCTTCTGGTTCTCGCTTGGTAAACTGAAGAAAAATAATTTTCCTGTTAGCTATATATTTTTACACAAATGGTAGTTTAGCTTCACTTACCCAATGCTAAAAATCAAAAATTTTCAATTTTATAATAATAGACAAACAATACATATTAAATATGTAGTGATCAAGATATATCATAATAAGAAAGCAACCAAAAATAACTTAAAAACCTCTCTATATTAATATACTAAGGAAACAGTTGGCATATTACAATATTTTATATATTACTATAATTACATTAATAGGGGAAGGTTCTAAATGAAATTTAGTTCCATGGACATACCTGCTTTATGTGGGCATTACTGTCATACTTTAGAACATATTTTGTAGAGCAGTTGTGACAAAAAAAAAAAGCCCATAAATTACTTAAAACACTTAATAACATTATGTTTGTGATATTTTTACTAATTCTGTTAAATATTTTCCAATTACAATTTAATCTAGCACAAAAAAGCTGCTCTGGAGAGTGTTGTGGGCTGTATGTAGGCCATGTATTTGATACTTCTCTTGTAGAGTCTTGCCTGGTCTGAATGAACCATGAAACAGCTACGGAGGGTGAAAACTTAGGCAGTCCTATATAATTTTTTTCCTTTATGGATTCCCAAAAGGCAAAGACTGAAAATTAAATGACTATTGAGGAACTCCAAAGCATGGATGTTTCTTTCACCCCATAGCAGATGACTAATGGAATCAGGAGAATATGAAGGGAAAGTCGCTTTATGGTCAGGGAATTCTGCTTGTGCTAAGACCATCCTGCCCTCTGTACTTTTTTAGCATCCTTTTCCTGCCTAGCCAAGTATTTAGTGTAAAGAGGTAAAGGTTGGCTAATAATCTTGACTAATTTTCTCATAGTATATAAACTGAACATATATTAAATTCAACAGATTTACTTCTACCCTAAATAAATCTTTAAAATCCAAATGGACAATAAGACTGCTCACTGGTACACAACATTAAGACTAAAAAAAGGATGATAGGACATGGAAAGGTTGCACCCTCTTTATTAATGGAAAGAGTATCATAACAATGAGGTAACAGCTTCACTTCTTCACTTTAACATTTTAATTAAAAACAATTCAGCTATCAAATAGTCCTACTAAGCAGAGAGATATGGTAGTTAAAGGCATCATCAATTTGGAACACCAATTCATTTGCAACCTATTACAGAAGACAATATAAGACGGATGACAAAATAATAAAAAGCAATGGTACCAGATCATCTTAAGATGTTAAAAGATAGAAATAAACTGAAGATAAAGTAATAAAATGGCATAGATTTGAAACTAAATTGGGAGATCAAGGGAATAATGTCAACATAGTTTATCTAGATTTCAGCTAAGTATTTGCTGAAGTTGCTCATGTTATCCTTCTGGACAAACTGAAGAAAAATGGATTAGATGCTAGAACAATTAAATGAATTCAAAACCAACAGAATGAGAGGAGCTATCCCCAGGATTTTGCACTGTATTCCGTTTAATATTTTGTCAATTTGGGGGCAGCTAAGTGAACAGTGGACAGAACACCAGCCTTGAATTCAGGAGGACCTGAGTTCAAATCTGGTCTCAGACACTTAACACTACCTAGCTGAGTGACCCTGGGCAAGTCACTTAGCCCCAGCCTCAGTGGGGAAAAAAAATTGTCAATTTTTTGATTAAAAACATATGGCACACTTCAAATTTTCAAATGACACAAAAGCTAGGAAGGTGAGAGAGAGTCAAGATTCTAAGAGATTTTTGACTGAATACAGTGCTAGTTCAAATTTATTAACAGGAAATTTAAGAAGGATAAAGTTTTACACTTAGATTTAAAAAATAGGTTTTACAGGTATAAAGATGGGAAGAAAGCATGACTCGGCAACTGTTCATCTGAATGTGATTCTGAGGTTTGAATGAACTGGAAGCTCAATGAGTCAACAGTGTGAAATAAAAATGAATGTGACTTTAGGCTGCCTAAGGAGACAGCATAGATGGAAGCTAAAAATTTGTAGTATATCACATTAAAAATATGAGATTATGGGATTATCTCTGGGCACCACATTGAGATGGCAATCAGAACAAAAAAAAAATCTCAAACTTATGTTATATAGGAATCAGCTTAAAGATGTAGGGATATTTAGTTTGGAGAAGAAGCTATGATGTAAGATAGAGATCAGACTTGTTTCTCTGGTCAATGAGGCCAGGATGAGTAGCAGGTACAAGTTGCAAAATGCAGTATTTCAAGATTTATGGAATCAATTTCCTTGAGCAAGGAAAACTTTTCTAATAATTTAGAGTTAACCAAACATGGAATAGGATGCCTTGGAAGCCATACACTAAAGATGCTCATTATACATCTTCAAGAAAAGACTGGGTAAACACTTGTTGGGTAGTTTACTAAGAAGATTCTTGTACAGATATGAAGTGGACCACACCTTTTGTAGTCCTTCCAGCCTTGAGATGAGTCTGTCAGGAATACCACATACCATATAAAACCTATTCTTTTTGAAAGATGTACATATTATTGTTGGGTCAGCTTGGATATTCTGAAGAACAGGGTTTTCAGATGCTTTCATCTCTATAGTGGTTGCAGAGAGATGCTTCTTGGCTACTCCTTGGAACAAAGCCAATTGCATCACCCTAATATTTTCTTGCTTGCCAAGAATACGCACACACCTGTAAGAAATCAAAACATTATTTTTAAAGTAAGTTATCTCATGATATAAGAACATATATGGGCAAAAATATAGGAGCAATTATTATTTATCACAGGAAATGACTGATAAAAGGTGAAATTACCATTCTCTTTGTCACATCCTCCTAAATCAATAATTTTTTTTTTTAAAGTTCTAGGTGCTGTCACTTCCTGTTTTATAAAAAGTTCTACCTTTCAGTTGGTTGTATTTAATCTCTTTTCATCATAACTTCGCTGTAGCCCTCTAGGGTTTTTGCATTGCCAAGAACTGCAGCATAAACTATTTTATATGCAGGAATGTATAGAGTAGGATTTTTTTTTTCATAAGACATACTTTTCATTCAGTTGACAATATCTGATTGTGGCTAGTCTGCACTAACAAGTTAACTATTTGCACAAAAGGCTTCTTGTGGTTTCAAGCATTTTAACTTCTGACTTTATTTCTAGCAGGCCATAATGCTGAATTCTGTGGTTAGAATTTTGGCAATATATTACATGCAAAGTTTATTTACAGTTTAATTTAAATCAATAAGCCAAAGACAGACTGAAGCTTGTTTTTAAAAGAAAAACAAAAAATAGAAAAGCCAGAGTCTAAAATATTAAGCATATCTTTTTACTATTGCTTTTTTACACATGTGGATGGAAAATTTTTACATGAGATTATACACATCAGAAATACCAGAAAGGGAAGTCATAATAACATTTGGTTAAGTTTAGACATTTGGTCCCAGTCCACTTGGTCTTTGTGCAAGCAAAACCTCTGTTTTCCCTGAGTAAGGATAGCATGAATAGACCCCCTTCATGTCAAACTGCTTAAAATATGTAAAAAGGAAGTAAAATTTATATTAAGACTTACCGGTTTGTTTCTACATTTATGACTTTAATGCCCAGCATTGTTCCATAAAGTACAAAGTGCCCAGTTTCATCAAAAATTATGTTAATTAGCCTCACTGCATCCACCTTCTCCAACTCACGCTCCACTGCCATCCGCCGTCCAAATTCCATGTCTGGTAGTTGTTGTCGCATCTGCTGTAGCTCAGTAAACATCTATGAAACAAAACAACCATTTCTTATGGGATATCAATAAACAAAGAAATCTTTACTGCATGTAGCAAAGCCCTGGGCATTCACTTTTTAGGAGTCTTTGCAAGAGGTTTTCAAACAAAGCATAACCTAAGCTTTAGGGTAAATATATGCTGTGGTAGGTTTAATATAAAAAGAGTAAGAATTGACTGGTTTACAGATAAGCATCCTGAAGCATAGCAGGCTAAAATGACCTCAAGGTGACTTAAGACAACATCCATGATAAGAGGCAATATTGGATTTGGAGTTAACAGAGAAAACAATTGCAATTCAGTTTCTGACCCTAACTGTATGATTGTGAATGTTATTTAACTTCTCTTCATCTGCAACATGGATGGATGAACAGTTTGATTACCTGCTTTATAGGTTCATTATTACATGTTGATATCTTCTCTCTTGGATGAATTAAAGTACTTTATAAAACTTAATGTGTCATACTAATATTAGCTATTATCACTAATATTAGTAGTAGAACTTGAACTATTTCCATTTCAGAATCCAATCCACTGCTTTATATTCCCTAAAATAAGGCCTAAACTATTTATGAATGTGGTTCAGTTATGTATTTATTTCTTTAAATAAGTTTTTAACCAGAAGTAGTAGTTACCCCTAAACCACTGCTTTTCAAGCCCTTTAGTTTGTATTGGCAGATAAAGATAGCTATCTTGGCACTACCCTTTGCCAGCTGCCCAAAGACACTATGGTCTCTGATTCACTTTTCTATCCTTGGCTAATCAGTGCATCACTGGACAATCTACAGCTAAAATAGCAAAGTCCCCTAATAGCTTTTTTATTGCAGCTAGAAAAATCAGGCAGAGGAAATAGATTTTCCTTAGGGCAGACTAACATGGGATTTTAGGGTTTTTTTATTAATAGATTAATTTCAAAATTTTCTTTCCTCAATTTGCCCTTTTCTGAAAGCTGCTTCTCACACACAGAAGCAATGATAGCAAAAAAAATCTCCATCTCTTCAATGTTCAATGTCTTTTTTTCTTGCTTCCACACCCATAACTAACCATTTGGCCCCACAAAAGCCTCCATCACTGCTTATCCACCCTACAATTAGCAAAGCATTTACTATTAGGTACTTTTCTATGGGCTTTAAGCTTTACATTGTACTGCAATATAGTTACGTATTATAAATTCTCTAATATTCAATATGTCATTACCCCCCCATCTGTACATCTTAATTTCTTTTTAGAACAGATCTAATATTTTTTCTTTCATAGCACTTCATAGTGGTATGAAAAAAAGATTTTGTATACATTATTTCATTTGATCCTTCAAACAACCCTGAGAAGTAAGAACTATTATTATGGTTATTTTAAAGTGAGGCTCAAGGAATTCAAGTAGTTTGCCCAGCTTTTTCATGTAGCCAGAACACAACTAAGGCAACATTCAAAGTCAAAATTTCTTGATTCCAAATCCATTATTCTATCCACTATGCCATATAACTGTTTAAACTTTAATTTTTTTTCTCTATTAGAAATTAAGTCCCTGAAAGTAGTCTTATTGAGATAAAGCAAAAATATTTCAAGTTATCAGGGAATCACTAAGGAGCAAAGGTTGCCTGGCACATTGGGGTCTGTAAGTCCTAGGTTTTGAATCACTCTCTGAAACCTATTAGCGCATAACCTCTTAAATCAGAGATCACCAGAAAGCCTCTTAACTACTCTGAGACTGTTTCCTCATCTATGAAATAGGGACAACATCTATATAGTATATAGCTCACAGGATTGATATGAGGATGAAATGTTAACA
The DNA here is from genome assembly GCF_048593235.1 of Sminthopsis crassicaudata. NCBI lineage: Eukaryota > Metazoa > Chordata > Mammalia > Dasyuromorphia > Dasyuridae > Sminthopsis > Sminthopsis crassicaudata. The sequence continues at coordinate 590,778,292 of NC_133617.1, forward strand.
GGCAGATTATTTAGAAAATTTAAAGGGCTCCATGTAAATTGCTATTCAGATATGCTGCAGGTAGTTAGCTTAGTTTTTGACAGTTAAAGAAACAGATACCAAATGGGACAATTTGTTAAAACTGTGAAAAGTTACTTCCAGGAGAAAAAAAAAGAGAGAGAAGATTCTGCATTTCATTTGGGAGTTTTTCCAAGCATTTTCTACTAATGACTTTGTCAGGACACTCACACGAGAAACCACATTCTCCTTATTACCATTTGCAATCAGAATAAAAAAATTCTGAATAGATTAGAAAATCTGAGTTTAATTACAGAAAAGCTACCAGGTAGGGACAGCTAGTGATTCAGTGGATAGAGCAATGAGTCTGGAATCAAGAAGATCTGGTTCAAATCCAGTCTTACTAGATGTGTGGCCATGGAAAAATCTCTTAACTAAGTTTTCCTCCTTTTTCACATTAGTAAAATGAACTGCAGAAGGAAATGTCAAACCACCCCACTATCTCTCTGTCAAGAAAATCCCAACTGGGATCAAATTGGAAATTTATCTCACTTGGAAACAAAACTCGCTCCTAGCTGACTTTAAAGTCACTTAGCCTCAGTTTCCTTATTATTTTTTTTTTAAAGGTCATTAAGGACCTTTTTATGATTCTAAAAAGATAAAAATACAGATCAGTTACTTAATAGAAAACATGTGTTCTGGCAAAGCTGGATGAGTTAACTGCTTTAAACCAATCCTGTTTTTACATTTTCTATTAAAAAATCAGAGATGTATTTCCACAACAACCACCACCTTCTTATGGAATAATTAAAAACTTCTCACAAGTATTTTGCTAAGAAGTATAATCCCAAAGATGCTAGTAGGAAAAATTTTTTAATGTAACCAAATCATTGACAGATGAACACATCAATTAATTGTAAAGCCAAATTAAAATTAAATGGACTTACACTTAGTGATTCATCAAAGACTCTCATGAGCTTTCCAGTCAAAAACCTGAAAATCCTAACCTTTCTATCTGAACCAATAGTAGCTATCTTCTTTCCATCAGGTGAGAAACATATACTAGTAGGATAAGCCTTACATTTTGCAAATTCATATAAGTCTGTATCAGTTTTATACTCCCAGTTGACATTTTTAGGGAATTTATATTCATGGGGAGGTCCAGTCCAATATTCAATCATTCCAGATTTATCAGAAGACACTACAGCTTTGTAAATTGGATTTAATCGTATCTGAGTAAGGGGTGATGTATGGAGTTTATCAAAAATATGAAGTGGTTTATTATCTCCTCGACCATCATAGATGAATATTTTTCCTGTGCTCTTCTCAGAAGCAGCAACAGAAGATATAGCATCTCCTGGGCAATAAATCCACTCACACTGTCCAGGAAAATAGCTGAAAAAAGAAAGAATTAGGAATCAGAAAATATAATAAGTGAACACTAAAAATAACACTCCCAGAAGCTAAGATTGTTAAATACATAGGATTTGGAATGCAAAAACACAGAAATGACAATCTGGAAGAAGAAAAAATAACACCATTAAAAGAAAGCATAATCTCCATACAATCTGCCTCAAACACAAGGTGGATAGAGACAATTTAAGGATTACAGTCCTCCCAAGAAAAAGTGACAAATCAAGAAACCTGAATACCCTGATACTAGGAAAAAAAATTAAGAAAACTGCCTAGAACTTTTGAAAACAAAACCCAAAGTGACAACTAAAGAATCCATAGTTCACTTACCCAAACAATCTCCCCCCCCCCCCAAAAAAAAAGCCAACTCCTGGGCTATAAACTCCAAAACAAAGTACTTAAATTTAATGATTCCAAAGATAAATTGTACAAGTGACCACAAAAAAGATCTTCAAATATAGACAGGTTTTAATTAGAACAAATAATAAATCTCCTGAAGTAATCCCATATATTTGAATTCACTCTATTCAAAGACAAAATTATGTAAAATACTGTAATCAGTACCAGTCCAATTGAAATATGCAATTCAAATAATGTGACCATTGAAGGAAATTTAATATTCACATTAAGTAGAGCCTACCTACATAAAGAAAATAAAATTGAAACACAGCTCTGGAAATAGCTGTCTCTCCTTAATCCTAACCAGACTTGTTTCCATTCTTATAAGCATCATAGAATAGAGGATTCATGGGGGAGAAGCAGAAAGAAATCTCACCATCTTCTTCATCACCACTATCAACTACCACTAATAGGCAGATAGACGTAAAAGACCTGGTAGCGATACTCCCAGACTTTTAGTAATGCTTCCAGTCCAGGTCCCACAACCATTATCCAAATCACAACCACCAAAATATAGAATTATCTATACTATGTGACTATTCTTTTTACTTCCCTTGCTGGCATATCTTTCATTTTGCTTTCAGGTTAAAATATAAGTATCCCCCAAGGCTCTGACATCGTCCCTTTTCTTTTTTCCTATACATCATCACTTTGGTGATCTCATCTATTCATGTTTTTATTGTTACCTTTAATCAGCTAACTTCTAAATTTAAATGGTCACACTCCATTCCCCCAATTCTTTAATCCAAATTCAAATCCCAAAACCCCTACTGCAGTTAAGTGACTTGCCCAGGGTCACACAGCTAGAAGTATTAAGTGTCTGAGACCATATTTGAACTCGGGTCCTCCTGAATTCAGGGCTGATGCTCTATCCACTGCTCCATCTAGCTGCCCCAAGCAGACTCAATTTTGAGTCTACCCTTTTCACCCCATATCCAGTCACCTACTATGCTTTGTCAATCCAACTTCCACAACTTTTATATCTACCACATTCTTTTTACTTATATGGTCATGATCCCAGTCTAGATCCAAGTCAATTTCTGCTTAGACTTTATTACTTTCCTAACTGATCCTTTTGCTTTCAGTCTCTCTTCTCTCTAATCCATCCACTGTACAGCTGCTAAAATAATCTTCCTTTAGTCCTTATTGCCCAGTCTTTACTGAGAAGTACAAAATTCTTACTTTGGCATTTAAGGATTATCAGATTTTTTCAAACAAACGTTAGGAGCCTTATTTTTTATTATTCTCCTTCATACATTCCACATTCCAGGGGAAAAAAAAATCTATTTTCTGACCCATCTCTGTGCAGAAAAAGTAATCTCTTATGTCTGGAATCTACTGTCATCCTTTACCTTTCAAAATTTTTATTTCTCTTAGAGATTCAGCATAGACATTTGTTTACTTCATCTTCTCCCTGAACTCTACTGCTAGTCTTTTCTTCCTCATTGAACTATCCTGAATTTACTTATATAAATATTATGCTATATGCTTCTAGTAGAGTACAAGCTCCTTGAGAGCAAGAACTGTTTTTCTCCAGCACACTCTCCACAAAGTCCCATTTCAACACCTCAAAGAAATGAACTTATATTCTCAACACATAAGCTCCGGAAGGTTCTATAGTTCTAGAAATTATCTAAGTATGGCTTTGGAAATTTGTTGGATATGCTTTCTGAAGACCAGTTTAGCTAAGTACAGAAAGGTACATTACTAGTAAAGTGGCTAATTAGTAATGAAATTTTTTCTTTTTTCTTTTTTTTAGAATATCCATACACTTTGACAATAATACTAGAAATAACATCCTTGCCCATTTATCAAGAAATGATGATACTGCCCAAGGATAGGAATCAATTTTGACATCCTTAATGACTCCAAGTTTCCCAGGGAAACAAAGATCTATTTTTAAAAAATCTATCAACTTTACAACAAAGTGTTGTTATATAGTGAAATATGGACTACAACTAACTCCTACAAATTAGAAATTAATTTCACAGAGGGCACTGGAGGTCATGATAGAAATTAATAGGTTGCAATATTTAATGAGGAATTTCAAAGAAGAAAGGTAAAAAATGTCATAAAGAAAATATATGACAGGAAAATGAAGATAGACTAAGTGTATCTGGGAATTATAGGTAGATATCCAGAACTCCACCAATTCAATGTCAGAAGAATTCAAAGGAGGATTGTAGTCTGTTGGGCACTCCTTGTGGCAAAGTTATGGGAATACAGGAATAAGAACTGCAGAAAATAGGTTGCAATCTGCATCACTGGAGGGAACTCCCCAAATCAATGAGATGACAAATCTATTTGATATCTGAGTAGCCCCAGTACATATTAATTTGGTTAAGAGCTTGGTGAGATAAGATTTTATAAATGTATTAATTAAAAACAACTTGTTATAGTAAGTAATCCGGTATAGCAAAGTTTACAGTATATTCAACTAAGCATGGCTTTATTCTAAGCACCAGAAGTTGCTCATTACAGAAGAGCATGACAATAACTTACTAAAAGAACAGTATATTCCCAACAACCAGCACTGTTACATTATTTTAAAATAAGTTAAGAGAATAAAAAATTTGAGCTTATAAAGCATGGTTTATAAAACTTATTTCAGATTTTTTTTTTCAGAAAGAGAAAAATAATTCAACAACTCACCCAAGTTTCAGCATGTTGATCATATCAAAGTTCACCACATCAAATACTTTCATTGCTTTGTCATCTCCCACAGAACAGAATAAAGCTCCTTCAGAGCTGACTGCAATACTCTCAATGATCCCTAATTCAATAAATCAAATTTAAAAGTGATTTGAGAGAAATAAATGTAAAATAATGTTATCAAAGGAGTAAAAATAAAAATAGGTCAATATATAGAAAATGGCTTACCCAGATGACTACGAAAATGTTTAACAAATTCAATTCCTTCTTCTACTTTCTTCCAGAATTTGACATGTCCATCATGACTAGCAGTAATAATAAAATCAGTCCTACATACATAAAATACAAAAATATTGTCAAGAAATATTAAAATAAATAATTGTATGATGGATCAATAATTCATTCATATATTGAGTCCATATTTACTATCTAGAAGCTTCGTAAATAATACCAAATTATTTATTTGATGAATTCCTTCCAGGGCATTGGAGTTAGAATGCAAAACCAAACAAACCTCTTTGGTGTTAATTTTAACCAGTCCCTAGAGTCTCTTAATGCTTTAACATCTGAATATAACTTTAATGGTCAATACTATCAAATGCAATAGGAACCTGAAGGACACAATGGAAGACTACAGGTTGGGAAGATAATATTTAAATACCTCCCATGAGAAAGTCATTGAGCTAGTTTAAGAAATTAAGAGATGAAATAAAGTATAGTACCTGCTGACAGGGTATTTATTTAGTAATAGGCACAGGGGCTTAAAAGAGGGTACAGAGGCATCAGAAGGCAGTTTGAGTGTAGGGGACATTGTGCACCCTATTTTGTCTGGAACAAGAAGCTACTGAGGTAGGCTGAATTTGATTGTGGAAGTTCTTGAAAAGGTTTAAACTAAACTAAAAGGACTTATACTTTATTTGGAGGATAATAAATCCTAATTCCATATCAAGCAGAATTCAACAGAAGATAAGTCTACTTTTGATGCCATGTAAGGGAGTTTAGTTCCTGAGATACCCAATGGATCGTATTAAAAGATGGCCTTTCTAATAAGGAATAAACTCAGAGGAAAGAGTTCTGGCTAAACTTCAGTATTCACTGCAGCTGCATATTAAAGTTTTACTAGTAGAGGAGATAACAATTTATTAGAAGTATAGTTATCTTGGTTATCTTGAGGATTCAATTTTTTTAGCTACAAACTATACCTTTGAATATATGTATAGCTATAAGCTATACATAAGCTAAAAGCATATACTTTGAAAAAAAAAAAGTTTTTCCTTAATTAGATCTATAAATTAATGGGACTACAGACTTTTTAAAAAATATAATTATTTGTCAGTACTCTAAATGTAAAAACAAAACAAAACAAAAAAACCCTAATGTTATATGTCATGAAAAGTTAATATTTCCAATAGAGCTCTTGTATGGGAAAAAAAAATAGTCTGAGAATTTCTTACTTGGTGCATACGACATGTGTAATAACATCTCTATGCATGTAACTGCGTTCATACATGGAAGCACTGGGAAGATTTTCAAGGTATACTCGTTCAAATTCAAGAACTGGAAAAAAAAACACAAAAGCAATACTTAAATGTTTTTTTTTTTTGGTCAAATTTAAGTTTTTCTTTGATGTAAACTTAAATTTGCAGCGATGCTTTTTTAGGGGATGGAGGAGAGTTTTACTCTAGTAATGATATTTAGGAAGCTGGATGATATAGCAGCTAGAGTACTGAACTTGGAATCAGGAAGAACAAAGTTCAAATCTAGCCTCAGACACTTATTAGTTGTGTATGACCATGGGCAAGTCACTTCTATCTGCCTCAGCTTTTCCATCTGTAAAACAGGAATAATAGTAGCACCTACCTTTCAGGATTGTTATGAGGATAAAATGAGATATTTGTAAAAAGTTGAAGACATTATGTAAATGGTAAATGTAAATATAGGTAAAAATATTTTTACACTAGTGGCATAAAAGATTAATGTCATTCCTTAACTTTTCTTAAAGGTTTAAGAACCTACTAAATCCAGTCTGTTTTTACTCTTGTATTTGGTTTCTTCTTCTGAAGCTATTCATAATGAGCCCCATGACTTCCTTCCTGCTAAAGGAGCTTGTTTGAGGGCATATGGATTTACAGACATATTTCTGACAAAGTGTGAAATTATCTAAATATCATTTTGGTGGATGTACTTTTGAAACGAACCAGTTTTCCTATGAATCAAAGTATTTCTTACTCTTACCATACAACAATATTACCAATCACCTCTTCATTTCCCACATGTATATCTATGTGCCAGATAACCTTTCCCACTCTCCTTCCCTCTGACTCCCACCCCCACTCTCATTCTTGGTTTCCTTTTGTACTGTCTTTTTTATTTTCTTATTTTTAATTTTTTTAATAGTTTTTATTTACCAGATAAATGCATGGGTAATTTTACAGCATTGACAATTGCCAAACCTTTTGTTCTAATTTTTCCCCTCCTTCCCCCCCCCCCCCCCACCTCATGGCTGACCAATACATGTTAAATATGTCAAAGTATAAATTAAATACAATATATGTATAGATATCTAACAGTTGTTTTGCTGAACAAAAAGAATCAGACTTTGAAATAGTGTACTGTCTTTTTTATTAGACTGTAAACTTCTCAAGGGTAAGAACGGCTTTATGCCTTTCTTTTTACCCCAACTTACTTATTAGCACAGTGCCTGGCACATAGCAAGCTAAAAATAAAATGTTTACTGACTACACAGGCCTCTTTCTCCTTTAATTTCACCAACTTACTTCTACACAATTAATTATTAAACCTATGTATCAATCCATTATTTTATACCTAAATTCCAGACCTACATTACCTCTTGGACTTCTCCACCTGGCTATTTTGGGTGGCTGCTCATATTCAACAAGTACTTTCCCTTTAAACCTGGCTCCCCTAATTTTCCCACTTCTGTTGAGGCCACTACCATAATCTTAGTTACTTAGCCTATGAAAACTGAGGGTTGAAATCCTTTACTCTTTTCCTTCACCCCCAATAATTTATTCCCTTTCAATCACTGTCCATTTCAGTTTAAGTGACCTGCTACCATATACAGATTCTTTCATATTAATGCCTTTGTACATGTGATCCCCCTATATGAAACACACTCTCTTCCTGGACAATCCCTAGCTTCACAGCACAACTCAGAAGATATCTAATACCTTGTACTTATAACATCTCCCTTCTGAAATTACTGTTTTATAAACATGTTGCATTCTCCCCCAAACAGAATGTAAATTCCTTGAGAGCAGCTTATAATAGACCTCAATACTTGTTGGAATGGATTCCAACTGGTTGCTAAGCCTTACGTACAATCTATCTCAATAATATCCATGAGAACTGTCTTCACTCCCACAATCTTTGCACATCCACATCAGCCCTCTAACTGGTTTTCCTGATTCCCCAATCTCCCCCCTCTCTAAACCACAGTCCATATAACTATCAAAATCATCTTTCTAATGACTTTCTATTACCTTAAGGATAAAAACAACTGCCTCAGCCTGATACTAAAAGGCCTCTTCAATAGGACACTAGCCTATCTTAACTACCTCACAACTCTACTTTGCAGTACAAGTAGACATTTTACAGGTAAAGGACTGGAAGTGCAGAGTTTAGGTGACTTGGCTAAGGTCAGTGAACAGCAGAGTCAGAATTCAAACACAAGTCTTCTGATGCCCAAATCAGTATGGTTTCTGCTGTACTACCCTGGCTCCAATATACACAATGTGTCACATGTTCTCCAGGAAAAGCACTGTGAGGGCAAAAACTTTGATTTTTTTTTTTTTTTTTTGTCTTTTTATCCTTGGCAGAATATGCCTTCTCCGTGATAAGTCCTTAATAAATCTTTGCTAAGTTGACTATTGAACTGCCTATTCAAGATTCTACCTACCAACCTATGAACTAACTCTGTGAAAACAGGTCCAAGGGAAATGACATTACAAAAACAAAGTACCAGCATTTTTCAAAGTCTTATTAGGTCTTATATTCTGAGTCTACTGCTATCTGTATGAAATTGGACTTCACAGTTTTACTGAAAACCAACTCAGTAAGATTTTAGTCAGCAATAAAATGGAGAGTGTTATTTCTCTGAACTTTATGAGGATAAGTATAAAAACCATGTTAAAGCCCTGAATTTTTTTTTTTAAGTAATAAAATAGAGCTCACGTTGCCCTTGCATGTATTGTGAAATCTTGATTCCTTTCTCTGGAAGATATCTGCTCAAATTTCAGAAATCAACTCTCACCCCAGATAGTCATATAATTGGTTGGTTGTTGTGGTTTGTTCTTCAAGACCAACATGACATCACTATATTAGGGTCAAGAATGCCCAGAACTAAAGCATCTCTATATACAGTATGACCAAGGCAAAATACAGTTAGACTATTACTTCCAGATCTTGGCTCATCTTATTTATTTATTTTGGGGGCTCACCTTACACAACTGCCTCCCACCCCCAGACCTTTTCCACATCAATTGCTATGTGTGTACAACTCTCATGTTACATTTGTGAGTTCGTGCAGAACTTTACACTTAGCCCTCAAGTTCATTTCATTAGATTTCACAGATCTATAAAGGAAAAAAAAAAGAGCCTAGACTAAAAGAAAAGGTAAAATGTGCTACTAAAAAGCTCCTCTTCTTGGGGTGATCAGGGAGGGAGCAGCATCCAAGCATTCCTAGATGCAGCATCTGACCTTGCAGGATCTCTAGGTGCTTTCCCATTCTAACATCATGTGCATCAGGTAGAATCTCAACAAGTAGCAGAGTCAGAGGCCTAGTTATCTGCATGAGCAGGTTATTGCTGTGTAAATACAAGTAAATGTATCAAAAATATCACTGGTGACATAATGGAGGGTGTCCTTTAAACATCGGCGCAATGTTTACCTTGGTACCATACTCTAAAGCACATCTCCTCCCCTCCACCTCATTCGTCACCTAAGTCTGAAAATGTCTTTGTACTTTAATTCGATGCGCAACAGAGCTCTGTCGGCCTACTAGACTATTGATCGGGGTGTTGGAAGGGAAGAAGCCCTTTGCCCTCACCCCAGGCCAAGTATCAGGCCAGGGCCCCGGAGTCTTTCGGCGAGCCCGGGGCCTCCCCCGGATTTCCCGATCGGTGGCTGGTACCTTTGCGCTTCTTAGCCTGGACCGCCTCCACAGGCAGAGGCCCGACCCACCGCTCTTCATCTTCTTCTTCCTTCTCTCGAGCCACTGCCACTACAAGAGGCGGTTCCTCTCCCCCAACCGCGGCCTCTTCCAACTCCCGACGCTTTTTCCTCTTCTGTTCCAAAGCTCTGCTACTTCCATCCGACGCCATCGTGCCAGGGACGTCATGGAGCCAGCGACCGGGCCGTAGCGTTTTTCCCGGGACATATCCCGTCTCAGACTGATGACGCAACACGACAGTCTTCCTTTTCGGGATTGGCTGGCGTGGGATCCGCGTGGCGGCCAATCACCGAGCAGCGCGCGCGCTTGGGCTCTGAGGACCGGTAACCGGTAGCGCTCTCCTCCAGGTGCGGAATCGATGAGGGGAATGGGGAGGTACATATCGAGTTCCTGGCGGGCGGCAGCCCTAGGGGAGAGTCCAGAAAGGCATTTTGAGGATTTTGTCGCGAGCGAAAGGGACTCGATTTCCCTCTCCGGCCGGGATGGGGCTTCTTCCCCACCTCCATCTGCAGGGGAGGCTGAGCACAGGCCTTTTAGTGCAGAGCTTAGTTGGGCATGGAGATGGCTGAATCTTTTAAGATTGGTCCGTCCCGAATGGTAGTTATGGGCTGGGAAAACCTGGATTCAAATCTTTTCTAGTAATTCTGAGCCAGCTATTAACCAAGTCGACCTGTAGTTGCTCTGACAGTAAGATGGCGCTGTAGTAACTTAAACCGCCCCTCCCCCTGCTTGGGGGAGGGCGTCGTAGATCATAGATCCGTTAATCTATAAACACTTAAAGCCTATTATATTCAGTCGTCCGACAGGAATGATTTATCACTTTTCCAGCTCATTTTACAGATGAGCAAACTGAGGTAAACAGGGTCAAGTGACTTGCCCAGGGTCATACAGGTAGTGTATGAACTCAAAGGGAGTCCTCAGACTCCAGGCGCCACCCAGCCGCCAGATGCTACGATTGGGAGGGAAAAAGGCAAAGCAGTAGCTCTTCCTTAGTTTAATGGGAGACAAAGTCGTTCAGACAACTTTGTGCGTGAATTAGTCTCCATATGGGGAAGGCATTAGAATGAAGGGGTGGAAAAGACTTCCTTTAGGAGAGATTTGAGAGAAGCATGAGATGATGTGTCCCTGCTTTAGGGGGATGGCAGTGTCCAAGGAGAAAAAAACTTGCATAGGAGAGATACTATGAAGTTAAAATCAGCAGCAGTTTACAATAGATTGAATATGGCGAGGGGAGAAGAGACAGAGTTGCCACCTAGATTTTGAATCTGTCTGATCTGAGAGGATGGTGGTGCCTTCTGCTGTCAGAGAAGTTTGCAAAGAAGGAATGCACACTGGAGGTCAACAGAGAGCTCAGGGCTTGATAGGTAGGTTACAAATTAAGAACTAAAAGGGTCTTCTGACAGTATCATTTCACAGAATAACTAGTTAACTGAGGTTAGGTGGCTTGTTCCAAGGACACATAGGTACTGGAGAGCTGGACCTTGAGCCTCTGACAAATCCAGCAGTCTTTGCATTGCATCATGAGTAGTGGTAAAACAATATTGTTATGTACTACAAATTATTATTAAAAATGCCTCAATCCCTGTTCCCCATCTAACCTAGTCCCCAGTGCTTAGAATAGCGCCTTGCATATAGTAGATGCTTACTAAATGTGAATTGGTTGATAATCCCATATACTTCTGGGTTAGGTAGTATAGTTACTAATACATTAAAGCAGATAGGTCAGCCTCCAAAGAGCCCATTCCGGTCTGTGATTGCAGCTTCACCAGTAACATAGGCTTGAAAGTTTGGAATTAGCATTATTGCTTATCATTCACAAAATCCTTTCAAATTTACCTTACAAATCTCTTCCTTTGGCCCTTAAAACTTAATAGGAATTGAAGAGAGTATAAATTAAATGGTAATAATAACAATATCCCATGATTTCTTCACTGACCTTTTTGCTGCCTATTTTTTTGGCTCACCTTTATATCCTTCTGGTATAGAAGTTATTTTCTTGTATATCTGCCTTCTATTTAAAATATATGAAATATCGGTGTATATATATTTATTTGGGCTTGCTGGGTTCTTTTAGTGGTATTTGATTGGAGGTAGGCAATTCAGAGCAGCACTAAGTTGTCCATGAATGTTAACCAGACTAAAGTGCTCAAGTGAAGTAGAAGATAAAGATGCATCTTTCCTATTGCTTCTCTGTTGCGTTTTGTCAATAAACATTCATTAAATACTGTGTGTCAGGCACAATGCAAAGTGGTAGGAATTAAAAGAAATACAAAAGTAGTTTTTGCTTTCAACACACTAATAGATGAGACAACATTTTAAAAATTAGGTACATGCAAGATATATTCAGAGTAGGGGCAGCTAGTTGGTTCAATGGATAGAGCACCAACCCTGAAGTCATGAGGACCTGAGTTCAAATTTGATCTCAGACACTTAACACTTCCTAGCTGTGTGACCCTAGGCAAGTTACTTAACCTCAGTTGCCCCAGGCTCCCCTCCCCCCCAAAAAAGATATATTCAGAGTAAGTAGAAGGCACTGGAAAAGTAAAATTTGGGGCAGGAAATTGAAGAAAGCCAGGAAATGAGATGGAGATGAGAGAACTAAGCATTCCAAGCAGAAGGGATAACTGGCACAAATGAGAGATGGCATTCAAGTTCAAGCAACTGCAGGCAGTCCATTGTTGCTAATTATAGTGAATGTGGAGAGGGGTTATATTTAAGGAACTTGGAAAGGGGACAGGTTATAAAAAGTTAAAAGTTAAAGGAGCTAATATATGATCCTGCAGATAAAAGTTTCTAGATTTCATTGGGTAGGGTAGGCCTGTTTTGAAATATCGGATTGACAGTTGAGTGGAATGGGCAAAGTTACATTTGTCTAGCAATGAGATGATTGATGGCTTGAACTAGAATTTTGACATATCAGTGAGAGAAGGGAATATATAAGATATGCTGAGACTTAGAAATGTTACAATTTGGCAACAAATTAGACATGTGGCCAAGTGAGAGTGAGAAGCTGAGGATGACACTAATTTCAAGTCTGGATGATGGGAGGATGGTGGTACCTTGGATGATAATGGAAAAATTTGGAAGAGAGAAGAGGTTGGGGAGAAAGATAACAATTTAGGGACATAAGATTAGGTTAAACCTAATAACTAAAAAGATATTATTATTAATGTTGAATGTATTGAAACACTTTGGGAAAAAAAAAACAATATACAACTGTTAGGTATGTTATGTCCTGCCATTTCTGACTTCGGTTTTACTTGTTGATAGATAAAGAGACTAATATCAAGATATGGCAGTAAATCAACAAAGTCTAATGACAGATGATATTCTGGATAAAGTATATGTTATGGATAGGAAAGACAGAATTATTGAAGAATGTGAAGAATTGTGGAAACAAATGGAAAAAGTAAGTACCAAGAAATAGACTAGATATACCAAATTAATTTGCATAAAATTTAACTATGGGAATTGGGGAAGGGGGAGGCCAACAAAGTGTAAACTAACAAGTCCCTAATGGCACTCTTAGAATTTATTTGTGATATTTATAAGTACTTTTAAAAAATCTTTTTAAAACGTTATATAATAAACAGTATGTGTCAGGTACATATTTTTGATTTGGTCAGAAGAACACAACCTTGTGCTAAATATACCTATTTTTGTGTATGATACAGCCTCGGAAATAAGCTAGTTGCTCACACAGTTATTTGTTTATTTTTTAAACCAACCCATTCTTTCTAGTATCAGTTCAAAGTTTTTGAAAAATTGATATTTTCTTTAAGAAGAAAAATTTATTTTCTCAATGGAAATCTTTGTGTCTGTTCTGTAGTGTTTGCAAGATTCTCAATGATGACTTTTTTTGGGGGTAGGAGGATTGTTACTGTATAAAGATAAATGTTTTTAATGGCTCTTTAAAAAAATGCTGGGGGCCTCCTTTGTACAAGTGGCCAGCAACTGGAAACTAAGTGGATGCCCAAAAATTGGAGAATAGCTGAATAAATTGTAGTATATGAATATTATGGAATATTATTGTTTTGTAAGAAATGACCAACAGGATGATTTCAGAAAGGTCTGGAGAGATTTACATGAACTGATGCTGAGGGAAATGAGCAGGACCAGGAGATCATTGTATACTTCAACAACATTACTATATGATGATCAATTCTGATGGACATGGCCATCTTCAACAATGAGATAAACCAAATCAGTTCCAATAGAGCACTAATGAACTGAACCAGCAACACCCAGCAAAAGAACTCTGAGAGATGATTATGAACCACTACATAGAATTCCCAATCCCCCTTTTTTTTTCTGCCTGCATTTTTTGATTTCCTTCATAGGCTAATTGTAGACTACTTCAAAGTCTGATTGTTTTTGTACAGCAAAATAACTGTTTGGACATGTATACATATATTGTATTTAATTTATACTTTAACATATTTAACATCTATTGGCCAACCTGTGCCATATGAGGGAAGGGATGGGAGGGGAAAAATTGGAATAAAAGGCTTGCCAATTGTCAATGCTGAAAAATTACTCATGCATATATCTTGTAAATAAAAAGGTATAAATAAAAAAAAAAGAAAAGAAAAAATGGTGGGGGCAGATAGATGGCAGTCAGTAGGATGTGACTCTGGACAAGTCACTTAATTCTAATTGCTTCACAAAAAAGAAAAAGAAAAGAAAAAAAATGTCCTATGACTGTAAAAAAGCAGAAGAAACCACTTCTCACCATTTGACACATTTTGCCACTTTGCATCTTTGACATTAATAAGTATCAGTCTTTTCCATTGACTCTTAAGGCAACAGTTTATAGTAAGTATACAGAATCTACTTTATGACATGATTTCTAGGAACACACTATCATTAAAGCAGGTACTTCCTATATTTCCATTTTAAGTAAAATAATTCCTTCTTTATAATGTATTTCATGCCTTATATAATTTAGGCACAATGAACGGAACTTTGTATTTGGGAGTCAGGAAGACCTGAGTTCAGTTTCTGCCTCAAACATTTCCTCTCTATGTGACCCTAAGTAAGCTGTTTAGCTTTGTTCAGCTCAACTTCAGTTTCTTTATTTGTAAAGTGGGGCATAACAGTACAATTTCCTAGAGTTGTGGTGAAGACCAAAAAAGAAAACACATGAAAAGCATTTTACAAATCTTGAGTTCCATATACTAGATGTTGTTGTCTTCATATGTTGAGAAAGATAGATCATAAAATTTTATGTTAATTGCCTTGGGGGAGGAATCTTTTTTTTTTTTTTTTTTTTAAGCATTAGGAACAATAATTCATGGATGGTTGAATAGCTATTTATCCAGAGAGAACTTATTAATAGTCATCTGCTAATAAAGGGTTCTTGGCTTATTCTTGGTAAGCACTTTATTTATAGCTTGAATAAAGATTTTCATTGGCATAAAATTGGAAAGGATACCTAATATCATGAATGACAGAATTAGAATTTATAACTCCTCAAAGACCTGGAACAAGGTGCCAGGTATAGTCAGAAGTACTCCAAATAAGAAAAACACAAAGTACCTCCAGGCACAAATGTTACAATGCACCTAAAAGATTAAAATGATAGATCCAAGTTAAATTCAATAAATAATTTAGGTATAGATTGTCTTCCCTTTCTATGTGCCAGGTTTTCTTTTGTTTTGTTTTTTTAGTGAATGTATTTGTTATAGACATGCTTGTGCAAGTGAATTTGAAAGTAGGAGAAATGGAAATTTAGGAAAAGATAAGGAAATGATAAGTATATACGCTAGAGAGACAAGCTTTAGAATTGTTGAAAAATACACAAAATAATGATATAGTTTTGTGTTGCCAGTCATTGACTTTTTCTTGCCTTTTTTAAAAAAAAGTTTTTTTAAAGTTTTTAATCTCTCTGACAGATAAATCAATATGAAAAGCCTATATAACATCTTATTTTTCTTAGTCCTTTTCTTTGTTTATCTAGCTTGTATAATTCAGAATTATCTTAATTTTATTTCCTCTCTCCAGTTATTGAGCTATTTTTGATATTCTCCAAGTTGATTTTCTTTTTCCTTGCTGCCTCTTCTTCATTTCAGTGTAATCTCTATTTCTGACTTCTGTGAATTTGTCTACTTTTGGCATATTTCATTTAGCTGTATTAGAACTATTTCTTCGCAAGGAAAGTTTTGGATTCTTGGACCCTGGTATAATTGTTAGAGATCAGCCTGAGCTAAGAAGGGTTCAAGTCTAGCCCCTGACATATGTTGTCTGTGTGATTGTCATATAATCTCTCAGTGTCCTATGCTACTCTCTAAGAATATAAATTACAGTGTAGGTACAAGCCTGCATTGGTAGAAAGAATTTCCTTATCCTAAAGATCCTTCTCTGTCATGAAATCATTCTTATCCCTATCTTTAATATTGCAATCAATAATATTATTTTTATGGATATTAAATTAACTTGGAAGTATTTGTGCTTCATATAACATGTAATTTATTTATTTTTCATTTATTTTTCAATATGGCTTTTTATTTACCAGATACATATATATGCATGTAATTTTACAGCATTGACCATTGCCAAACCTTTTGTTCCAATTTTTCCCCTCCTTCTCTCCACCCTCTCCCTCAGATGGCAGGCTGACCAATATATGTTAAATATAAACATGTAATTTATTTTCTTTTTCTCTTTTAATTAAGTATCAGCAGGAGATAACACTTGCTGAAGGTGAAAGACTTAACTGTTCTGATGCTCAGGTATGCCTCACTCTTTTTTTTTCTCTTATAAGAAAGTAGAAATTATTAATTGTTTTAGAAAAGTAAATTGTGTATATGATTTTTAGCATGATTTTCAAAAATAACCTAAAATTGTATCATTTTCATGTCTGACTAAAGGTTATATTAGGTTATCAAAGACTAATATCAACAGAATCCAAACTCTTCCAAGTTGAAAAGCCTTTGAAAACAGGCTTTGGTGATGTACTGACTATATATCTTTCATTGGAAGATCTACTATAGCTTAATTTGGACAAAGGGAGATAGTGAATTTTTTGGCTACAGTTAGCTCTCAAAAGAGCATAACATGTTTTGTGTCAATGTAGTAACTACCTCAAATCACCTATTTGACAACAACATTTACCAGATGAAAAATTTCATGCTCCAGCCTCATCAAAAAGCTGAGTACATTTTGCTAATGGTAATTTTTATTTTGAAAATGGAGTATTGTGTATGTTGAAATTAAAATTGCTTTCATGGAAACAAGTGGCTGTACAGTTCTTCTTTAAGAACATTACCAAAATGTAGTTTTTTTTTTTATTATTCTAGATATAACTATGAGCATATTTAAAATAAAACATTGCCTGAATTTAAGATGTAGAAAATAATTTAAGAGATCATTTAAAACTTGGAAAACATACATGCATTTTTTTTTTTTTTATCTTGCTCTGGCAAAATGTGAATGAAGCTCCATTAATTGCTACAGTGTGGCCTAGGCCTGAAATAAAAATAGACTTAACCTATATATATCAAAACAATAAAGTCAAAAAACTTATGAGCATTTAGGTATCTTAGGATAATGTTCATTTTCCTAATGATGTAATTAGGAAATTTTGAGAAGAAAACAATTGCCTTGATGAGCTTAAAAAAATATATTTCTATTTTCATTATTACTTTAAGCCAGTGATGAAATTTTTAACTTTAATGACATAAAAGGAAAAATGTTTTATTCATATCAGCATCAGCATAAAGGAATACTTAAAGGAAGAAACTGATTGTTTTCTATTTCTGATCAACCTAATTTTCTTTTATAATTAAGAGCTTTTTAAAAGTTTTGTTTAAGAAAGTCATATGCTAAAAGATAAAATAGGGCAGCTAGGTGGCGCAGTGAATAGAGCACCAGCCTTGAATTCAGGAGGACCCGAGTTCAGATCTGGTCTCAGACACTTAACACTTCCTAGCTGTGTGACCCTGGGCAAGTCACTTAACCCCAGCCTCAAAAAAAAAAAAAAAAAAAGAAAAAGAAAAAAAAAAAGATAAAATATATAGACAGTATTTCACAAATTAATTTAGTAAATTATTTTATTCAGCATGTTTATTGAATGGGTGTTCTAGTTGTTGATGTTGTTAGTTTTGAAAATTCCACATAGTAGGGACTAGTGGAATATCTTTAAGATATGGTTGTATCTTTATGAAAATAAATTTAGAGGGTTTTCCATATTATTCACTTTACAGAGAAAGATTTGCTTTTTGAAAAAAAATTATTTAATATCTGTGCTTACAGTTTCAAAGTAGTACATTAAGTACTTTGCCAATAAAATTTGGGTTTGTTTACTTTTTTCATGTAGAGATTATTCATCAATTATTAGAATTAATAACTTAAGGCTTTGGCATGGTAGTTATATGAGCCTGGGCAAGTTTCTGAGCCTGAGATTCTTCATTTGTAAAATGAGGTAGACAAAAAAGGTGATTTTAATGTCTTTTCCAGCCCTAAACTATATACTTGTGTGTGTGTGTGTGTGTGTGTGTGTGTGTGTGTGTGTGTATGTGTGTACAGAAATATAAGGTATGCATACTTAGAGCTGAGAGACCCATGTGCTAGGCCAAAAATTTTAATTATCCAATAATGAGATAAAGAAGGAAAAGTAGTATTTGTAAGATTTCGCTGAAAGAGAAGAGACTATTGTGTCTATAGTACTCTTGGCCCAGTTTAATTTCTTGGCTGGTTTGGGGGAACTGGTGAGGAGGATGGCAATATATATAAAACTAGAATTTATCTGCGTAAGATGTTTTTGAATCAGGTGTTTGTATTTGTGGTAGTGCCTGGATTTTTAAAATTATTTTTCAGGATCCTTACACTATTTGAGGATTATTTTTCTGAATCTGTTATCATTGTATTCTACAAATGCAGAAGTAGTTAAAAAGTTTATAAAATAGTTTGCTTACTTTATTTTCATTTGGACTTCATACATTTATGATGTACTTATGATGTACTACAAAATTAATTTCTCTTGGTAGAATTCAGACTGATAAATTGGATTAATGTATTCTCTTTAGGAATAGATGTAAGGTAGAGATGGGAAAGTTTTCCCTCTCTCCCCCCTGTAAGTTTCAGTATATGAAGAAATTTCCAAAACACTAAATTACAAGTATCCTGCATCCTGGGTGTCATCATCAGCTTCTCTCTCTCCATTATCCCAAATATTCAATCTTTGCCAAATCTTGTGGTTTCTTTCTTTTACATGGTTCCTCTTCTTCATCACATCTTGCCTTTATCTGAACTCTTCTCTTTACCTGGACATTCTTCTTCAAGCTTCCACATTGTTGCCAAGTTATTTCCTAAAATGCAAATATAACTATGTTCTTTTTTTTTTTTTTCCTTTTTCTGAGGCTGGGGTTAAGTGACTTGCCCAGGATCACACAGCTAGGAAGTGTTAAGTGTCTGAGATCAGATTTGAACTCTGGTCCTCCTGAATTCAGGGCTGGTGCTCTATCCACTGCGCCACCTATTATTCTTCTTTTCCCCTCCCCCCAATTCTGTAAATTTCAAATTACTCCCTGTCATTTCCATAATGAAAAGTGTTAATTTCTGTATTTGGAATTTAAAGGTCTTCACAGCTTGATCTCTTCTTGTTCTAGTCTTTTAAACATTTTACTCCCTTCTATGCATTCTGTGGTTTGACCATACTGGCCTACTTTCTGTTTCTTGAACATAGCGCTCTTTATATTATTACTCTTTATCCCAGTAAATATATTAGCTTTATATTACCTTGTCTCTTTATATTAGCTTTATATTAGCCGGTTCTCATGCTTGAATGCTTTATAATCCTCCCCAAACTCTTCAACTTTATGGCTTCCTTTAAGATGGTTTAAGGACTACCTCTTCCTGTAAGTGCCATTCTCTCTAGGACTGTTTTCTGTCTACTTTATATTTATCTTGTATGTGTTCATCTATATATGTTGCCTCCTCTATTAGAATATAAGATCATTTTTGCTTTTTTGTTTGTTTCCTTAATACTTGGCACATGGTAAATAGATAGATAGATAGATAGATAGATAAACAGGCAAATAAATGAATGAATGAATAAAAATAATTACATGCTTGCTGATTTATTGATTAAAGCTTCCAGAAATACTAATTGATTACACTTTCTTGGAATTTAGTTATTAAAAGGGTTTTTTAGTTACCTGGCACTTTTTTCCTGTTTTCCATCATGCAATGTGTAAAGAAATAGCTATAGAGTTAGAGGACCTGAGTTCAAATTATATCACCTTTAATACTTACCAACTGTGTGATCTTGAGCAAGTCTTTTAACCCGCCAGGGCCTTAGTTTCCTCAATTTTAAGTTGAAGAGTTTGGACTAATTGGTCTTTGAGGCCTCTTCTAGCTTTGTATCTATGATTTTTATGAAATTTAGGGAACCAATCTTAAATATCATCTAATTTTATTCATTTTTGTAGGAAATATGAAATATCCCAAAGAATACTTTCAAGGGGCTTTATACAAATAAGTTATCAGTGTTATAGATTGCTTGACCATTTGGATAATCAGAGATGAAGTGATGGTACTTTTAGGAGAAATATAACACAACAGTTTTCTTATCCTTTAAAAGTAATTGGTCTCAGCAGTTACACGGTTTTTGTTTTATGTTTTCCTTCTTTCCCATATAACTTTTCATAGAATGATGACTTACTTTTCCTTTTTATAATGAAAGCACTATTGGGTGATTTTAATGTTTTTGGTTTTGTTTTTTTGCAAGGCATTTGGGGTTAGGTGATTGTCCAGAGTCATACAGCTAGTAAGTGTTAAGTGTCTAAGGTTGGATTTGCGTTCAAGTACTCCTGACTTCAGGGCTGGTGCTATCTCTATTGAGCCATCTAGCTGCCTTCATGTTTTTCTTTTTCTGTTGATTGTTTTTGTTTTAATTTAAGGCTTTATAAAGCACAAGGTACACTGGAGTCTTTTTAGAAAAATGGCAGCATGCTATAATGGAAAGCTATGAATTTGGATCCAGAGCTTCTGTTCAAATTTCTGCTATTTACTACCATGTGATTTTTTTTCAGTCACATAACTTTTTTAGTACCTCAGTTTCCTCATCTGTAAAATGAGTAATTTAGATTTAGGTGATAACAAAAGTTCCTTCCAACTCCATCCTAGTCTTGTGACTACTGAAAAGGTTATAGCTACAGAAAGGAAAAAAGCTATTTTAAGCATATTGTTTACCCCCCAAAGTGTCTTTTTAACACATGAAGTTGGCCACTGCTTTGATAGCATAGCTGATTTGGAATTCTTCAGTTAAACAAAAGCCAAGCTGTTGGTGCAGACTGTTGTGGAATGTGTTGCTATTTTCAGTACATCTTGTACTTAAATACCAGTTTGTTTCCAAGAACTTTACTAGCAAATTGGCTTTTTAAAAATGTTGGCAAGAATCAAATTTGTTCTAGTTTTCATTTTATTTCAATGATATAGATAAAGAAAATCTACTGATATAGCAACAGGATATTAGCTTTTAGAATGTCATATTTTACCATTTCTCATGCTTTCTTGATTTTGTTTTTATATATCATTTTTCAGCACTGGGTTTCAATTCTGTGAGTGGACTGCTGATTACAGTGGTTAAACTCAAAATTCTATTTTAGGGTTATTTTGTGTGATTTCACTGGCTATTTCAAAGCTAGGTATTTTGTATCATTTCTATATTTAAAATAAATGATGCTTTATTGCATAATTTTTTTATTTATCCTCATGAAATGGCTTTTTTCTAAATTTCAGCCTAAATTTTATTTTGCCTTTTTTTTTTTTTTAACTTTTTTTTGTAGCTAACATTATTAATGATGCGATTAAAGAGTCTAACAGCAGAATATAATCAATGGCTGGAAAGAACTCCTGACAGTAAGAATGTTTTACATGATTCCTTTTTTATATTCAATAAGATTGATAACAGGTATGTGTATTTTTCTTGTAAGATATAATAGATATAAGTATACTTATGAACCTGATTGCTATTAAAAAATGAGACATAAAATAGATATATGTTCAATTGTAGATGTTTGCTGCTATAACAGAGGTCCAGGATAAAGTTCAAGTAGAAGGATATGTTAAGGTCTTTCAGATGCTTCTGTTTGCAGGTGACATTGTGACAATTGTGTTAAGCACTAGAGTATCATGGAATTTCCTAAATGAGACTTCTAATCATGCTACAGAGGATTTGCCTTACTTATGCACTCATAAAAATTAAGTGTTTAAAAATTGACTATTGTTCAACCTATGATGTTAATTGCATGGGTAATCTGTAGAGTTTGTTCAAAGGACACACAACATCCCAGAGAGGTCCTGTTATAGATAGGCAGATAGGCCATTATTTAAAAAGTGGAAAAAACTAGACTAAACTCTCTTGGGAAATTTAAATTGTTTAAATGACCCCAGAAGGAAATAGACAAGGAAAAACTCCTTCAGTACTTTTGCCAAGAGAACCCCAAATGGAATCATGGGATCATGAAGAGGCAGACATGAATGAACAACAACCACAATGACCCCAGATCTTCCCCTGAAACAAATTACTATCTTTTTAGCACCAGTATTTTTCAGCAGTGTTGTGTGGCTGTCCCATCATTGAAAAATTGAAGTTGAGAATTACCCAAGGGATATCAGATTTGCATGTTGGATATGAATGAGCTGCATTTCATTACAATAAAGGAATTATGAGAAAGAAGTGATGTAAAGAGTGTTATCAAAAGATATGATAAAAAATGAGCTACTTATGAGGGAGAACAATGGATAACCAATGGACATAATATATGCTGTATTGATATCTTTGTCATGAGGCAAACTAACACTCATTGTGTTAGTGAATCCTTTGTGATGAAGTTACTGGAATCTAGGGACAAAAAACACAGGATGAATAGGCTTAAATGGATTGTGATCTGCATCATTGGATAGGATACCCACATCGTATGAGATCACATATCTATTCACAGGACTAGTAGGTAAATTGATGATAACAAGAGAATTACCAGAAATCATTACTGACCTCCTTTGAATTAAGCTAACGCATCATTATTTTCATTTTAAATAAAGAATAATCCAGGGCCTACTGAGAAGAGAAAAATTGTTTAATTCACATACTCCTGAGTCAAAAAAGGAATATGTTGATGTGAAAAAATAGCCAGTCTTATTTTATTTGGACTGTGGGCAAGTGCCAAGAGGTGATATCCCATTTTAAAATGTGTATGTATATAAATCTATGTATTTGTGAAAATAATGTAGCATTTCATGAAAATGTCTTTCTATAACTTTGATATTCTTTCTATGCCTTACTGTCTGACTCATTCTCTCCCCTCCTTTTATCTAAATATAATATATATAGATCTAAAACATTTGTGTGTATATATGTATACACATTCTTATATGTGTGTGTGTATCATTTTCTGTATCTAAAATCAAGTTGATTTTCTAATTAAAAAAAAAAAATTTTCCCTATGAGCTTGTAACTTCATAAAATAGAACTGAAAGTAACCACAAAGATCATATAATTTAGTCCCCTGATTTTCTAGTGGCATCAACTCAGGCTGTTTTTGTTTGTTTGTTTGTTTCTTTTTTTGTTTTATTTTGTTTTGTTTTGTTTTTATCTCATTTTTGGAACAAGATCTCTAAACCAAAAAAGCTAGAAATCACTAAATGAAATAAATGAAACTTGGTGGGGGTTTTTTTTTCCCACACATTTTCCTGATTTCTAAAGTTCCTTTTAGTTTTAAAGTTATATATTTTAATTGTAGCTCAAATTACATATAATTAAAATTATAGAATGACTAATAGATTATGTACATCATTTCTGAAAAGGGTATTTTCTGTATAATAGTCATTACTATTTTGTATTTCATGGCAATGGAGCGTTGGGTAGATTATAAGTTTATTTTGAGCCTCTAATTTTTTTCATCTTTTTAAAAATTTATAAAACAAAATAAGAATTGAGACCATACTTTTCCTGAGTGGCTCCTAATGGTCCTGTGGGCTGTAATTTTCTAGTGGTTAGCTGCCATTGGTATGAATTTCTAGTCTGTCAAGGACAAAGAAACCTTTAAAATAAGAGCTTCTGATTTGTAGAAATTCATAATGAGTTTTCCTTCATAAATTAAGCTGGTGAGGCAATACTTTACAAAGTAGGCAAGAAGTTAATACTTCCATGTTCCAGTGGAGCCATGCAACACCTCATCTGATACAAGGAAAGTCAAGCATCTTATCTTGTACCTGAAGGGATTCTCCCAACTTTTCTTTTTGTAATTGATTTAATTTAGAAGGGTTGGAATTTGTTGCCCCAAATATATTCTCTAGTGCAATGAAGATGATAGTTTCTCATGTATATAGAGAACTGTTATAACAAAGCAATATTGCTTAATTCAGTTTAAAATAGAAAATTTATTTTTAAAAGTATACATTTTTCATATTTTGTAGACCTCAAGACTATTATCTCCAAAATGAAATCTCCTTGAAAAATAGTAGACATCAATGTAATCACATTATCTATCAAAGAAATGTAACCAAATAAAATTAGCTACCACAGTGGTGAGACCAACACTTCAGCCAAGAAACAATTGGTTTTCTTTGTGAAGTGAAGATAGATTCTCATTTATAAAACTTTATGGAGGAGGATGGAGTAAAGTTTTCAGCAGTATTCTCTTCTAAAATAGTAAAAAACAGTAGAGGGCAAAACAAGTTTACTGAAAGAATGGTCACCCTAAATATAAAACTGGAAGAATAATAAGCAAATAAAAATCAGAAAAAATCTGTTGGGATTTTGGTAGCAAACTTTTTTATTATTAGGCTTTATTAGACTCTATGATTACAATCTCTGATTTGCTGAATGATGAAATAGAAACTAGCATTATAGAACATAAAAGATGGGGAGGGCAATCAAGATTAAGTTTGTGCTAGTTAAAGAAGAATTGAACATCATCTGAAAAAGAGGTTAGAATTCCAAATAATTGGGGGGAAAAAATCTCAGACTATTGCTGCAACAAAAAGGCAACCAAGAAGGTCTCAACTATTAATCTGTATGGCTACTTTTCCATTGCTATAAAATTTTTGAATATTCTTTACAAGAAGAGGGAATTCTTGATTATTATAAGAGAAAGAATAAATAGGCTTTCAAAAATCTTATTCTACAACAGATTACATCTTTAAAATCATAGTTGAGAAAAAGTTGCCGACTACAACTTCATTGTGCTTATTGCTTTTTGACACTAAAAAAGCATTTAATTTGATAAACAAATTGCCATCCTCTTACTGTAAGTTATCTCCCCTGCAAATGTCAAAATTGTACAAAATTCCTTGAAAGGTGTATCAATAGTATACCCTTAAACTCTCTGATAATATCAAGCAAAACATTAAATTGGAGATATTTCCTGGAGTATGTCTATACAGACTTTAAATAGAAGAATTTCCTATAAATGATGAAGTCCTCCAGATAACTCTTTGTTTCAAATGATATTATGCATAAAGCACCAGAGCATGATAAAGCCTCTTAAATGAGATCCATTCTCAAAATAATTCAGCCTAACTATCCACAGGGGTTAATAGATAAAGAATGTCTGTTACCCACTATGATAAGTATTTGATTGGACAGTCTGTACAATTGGCCCATCAATACATATTCTGGACATCCTTTTTAGATGTACAGTGAACTGGGCCCAGAATTGAATAGGAGAAAGAGCCTTTGGGACTTTAATGATTATAACCTACTTCCTGAAAAAAGACCCATATTTTTACTATTAGTATTATTCTGTTTAAGCTCTATGGCAGAATTGTGGAACACAGAGCAATGGAAACAGACACATAGTGTTCTACAATATATTAACAATGAAGAATTCTGGGAAAGCAGCAGCACAAAAAGATGGCAGTAGAGAGATGTGTGACCAGAAAAGGAGATGAGTTGCTTAAATGACAAAATTAGTAGTAATTGGACAGCTGCATTTTTATCTATGCAATATCAAGAGATCCAGAAGGAGGCCCTCAGCAAATTTATGAAGACTCTCTTTTTTGCATTTATGGGAAGATATGAATGAGAAAGCATGTATATATTGTTATCTGCACTTCTAGAAGGCAATATCTTTATCTTTAAAGTTATAGCTCCATCAGAATAAATCAGAAGATTTTTAAGTACACATAGAAAAATAATATTAATTATAGTTACTTTGGTTTTATGCAAAACAAGACTGGTTTAGGGACACATACATGGTTTGCTACTCATAGGCTATATATTTTGCTATATATTATGAGAGACCTAGGTAGAGTTATATGCTCCCCAGGCTATTTGCCCTGCTTCTAGTCCAGGTTCTACATCATTATTGAGCAGTCACTGTGAAATTGGGTTCCTTGTTAGCAACCCAACCAATGACCAGCTTCCATGGAAACCATGGAAAAAACCATGAAGAAACCATGGAAAAATAAGCTAAGGAACCTTGAGAAGGATATCATACTCTTCATCCCAAACACAAGTTCTGCTTCTAGCCCAGCCTCCAAAGCCATCAAACTGAGAAACATCCTCCATGGAGAGACCACCTATCGTTTGTATCTGCAAGTGTTAGAATCCACAGAACCTCCTCAGGAGCAATAGTTACTAAAGATCTACCAAAAAAAAAAAAATACCTTGAGACCATCAAATGTTTCAGCATTAGAAACATGGTTTTGCCACTAGAAGTGGCATAAAAAGAGGATTTACTATCTCTTGCTTTTAAATATCCTAAGAACCCTGGAATATTTCTTTTTAACTTATTGCTGTTATGTAGTATTTCTCCCTTAGGATGTAAGAACAGGAACCATCTCCACTTTTCTGTTTGTAACTAATGTAATTTTCAGGATTCCACATAAATGTTTTTCATTCATTTATTTATTTACAAAATTAATAGAGTAATGATAGTTTAATAAAATAAACAAAGTTTAGTAGAGTATACTTGCTGTCCTCAGAGTTTACAATCTATGTATGAGTTTACAATCAATGATGTGAAACTTTAAACTCTTATATCAAACAAACTGATGTTTAGATATAGCAAAAAAAGGAGAATGTACATATTAGGACAGCAAGGGAGGAGGAGGAGTCATGATTGTTGCATATTGAGGACAGTTCCTGTGAAGCTTCTAGTCTGTTAAAATGAGATATTAAATTCTCTTCTGACCTGTTTGTTTTCCTTTTATTGTCATGAATAATTAAGGCTTGATTTTTCTTTTTTCCAATCCAAAATTCATTTAATGCTTACTAAGTGCATGACACTATCAAAGCACAGTGAGTTTAGAGTTTAAATTCAAAAACAATTTATATTATAATCCTTTTTGTCCTGCTATTTTATTTTTGTTATTTTTGGCGACTTATTTTGGCGACAACTTCTATAGTTGTTCCTACTTTGGCACTCTCCCTCAGCAGATTTGCCAATCCACCTGTGAATTTGCCAGCATCCTTCATAATGACCATTCTGACAGGTTAGAAATTCAGATCACAAATTCCAAAAGTAACTCTGTCAAAACCCCAAATCCGGCCAGTAATTGCCCCATTTGGAAAATCTATCCAAGAACACAATCCAGCAACTATACAAAGACCCTGCCTATTTTTATTTTGGGCATGAAATCTTTCGAGATTTTGCTCCTAAATAGTTCCTATTGACATGAATTCTTTTCCTATAATGAGGAAGGTGCTTCTCTTGTTGAGAGCTCTTGAAGTTTGGAAATCCCACACAAGCATTCTCTGGGAATTTAGAACATTATCACTTTGAATTTGTGTAAAAATATCTTTAGTTTCTTGATTTCTTCATTAAAATAGTCTAACATATAAAAAGGCATCTCTTGCCCATAAATTACTTCATCTTAAAAATGTTATTTATCAGGCAAAATTTAGACAAACTTATAAGTCAGCAGTATTACTTTTACAATTCATTATTTTTCATACAGTTGAGGCCTTCTCAATAGAAAGAAAACTGCTATCCAAATACTAGTTAGAGTACGATGCATCCTTTCACTTTAGATCTATTTCAAACTGATCCAACCATTCTGAACAGCAATTTGGAACTATGCCTAAAGCACTATAAAACTATGTATGTCCTTTGACCCAATATATATTTTGAGTCCATACCTCCAAAGAGAGAAAAACAGAAGGACTTTTAAAAATTATTATATCAGCTCATTTTGTGGTGGCAAAGGATTGGAAATTAAGGGAATGCCCATCAATTGGAGAATGGCTAAAAGAGTTGTGGTATGATTGTGATGGAATACTAATGTGCTGTAAAAAATATTGAGCAGGATGGTTTCAGAAAAGCCTGAAAAGACTTAACATTAACTGATGAAAAGAGAAATGAGCAGAAACTAGGAGTTCCCTATAGCAGTAAAATTACAGTTCCAATCCCTTTTCCTATCCTCTTTTTAAAGTAGCATTAGTTGGGGTGGAGCCAAGATGGTGGAGAGGACATGTGCTATTACCCTAACGCTAATGACAAAATCCAGTCTCTGAAATAGTGCTTGACTGGTAGAATCCATAAATATTGGGAGTGCAGCAAATTACCAGCAGAAGATACTTTTGAAGATTGCCAGAAAAAGTCTGTTTTGATTGGGCATGTGCACAGGAGGGGGCTAGGTGCAGGCAGGGAGTCAGAGCATAGAGATCAGTGCATACTAAGCAAACTGGGGGTGGGGAGTGATCTCCCCGGCGGAGAATCCATGGGGAATATTCTACCACAGTTTTGGCTACTCTGCCTTGGTTGCAAGCCAATAGATCAACAGAGAGCAGTAAAACAGCAGGATGTTTTATAACATCTAACACAAACACAAAAGGTAAAGAGTGTACCCCAAAGCGCTGGAGTCTCACTGGACCTGGCCACACCCATCCAGCACCAAAAGTGACTCAGCATGATCCCAGCACAGCTGTGGCCACTTCTGGGTGTCTGTAGAGGAAGCTTAGAACTTCCGTGTCCTAAAAGCAGATTCCAACTTTTTTTTAAAAAATGAGTAAAAAGGCAAAGCAAGCTCTAACTATAGATGGCTTCTATAGTAAATGAGAAGAACAGATTTCAAACTCTGAGGAGACTAAAAGCAGATTGTCTCCAGATGAAGCCCCAAAGGGTAATATAACCTGGTCCCCACAAGCAAGGCTCTCCTAGAAGAAATTTCAAAAAGATCTTAAAAGAGAGCTAAAAGAAAAAAATGGGGAAAGGAAAGGAAAACTTGGAAAGAGGGTTTGGAAAAAGCATATAATTCATTAAAAGATAAATTGGAAAAAGAAAACAACTCCCTGAAAAACAGAATATATGAACTGGAAAAGGTAAAGAACTCCCAGGAAAACAGAATTTGTGAACTGGAAAAAGAAAATAACTTCTTAAAAAAATTTTGTGAAATGGAAAAAAATTCCATAGAACAAAACAACTCATTTAAAAACTCAATTGGACAAATATAAAAAGAAGTAAAAGTAAATTAAGAAAATAATTCATTAAAAAACAGAACTGAATAAATGGAAATGAATGACTAGATGAGACATCAAGAATCAGTCAAGCAAAACCAAAAATATGAAAAAATAGAAAAAAAAAAGTTAAATATCTACTTGGGAAAACAACAAACCTGGAAAATAGATCTAGGAGAGATAATTTAAGGATTATTGGACTCCCGGGAAATCATGATGAAAAAAAAAAGAAGCTAGGCACAGTTTTTCAGGAAATCATCAAAGAGAACTGCCCAGATGTCATAGAATCAGAAAGTAAAATAGCCAATGAAAGAATTCATTGAACACCTCCTGAAAGAGACCCCAAAATTAAAACTGCAAGAAATACTGTGGCTAAATTTCAGAACTATCATACCAAGGAAAAAAATATTACAGCCAGGAAAAAAACCAAATACTGAGGAGCCACAATAAGGATTACTCAAGATCTAGCAGTTTCCACCTTAAAGGAACAAAGGGCCTAGAATCTAATATTCCAAAATGCAAAGGAATTTGGAAAGCAGCCGAGAGTAAACTACCCCATTAAACTGAGCATTTTCTTCCAGGGAAGAAGATGGGCATTCAGTGAAACAGGTGAATTCCATTTATTTCTGGTGGGAAAAAAAAAAAAAAAAAGAGCTAAACAAAAATTTTTACCTCCAAATATAGGACTCAAGAAGCATAAAAAGGTAAAAACTCTTGAGAACTGTATTTCTGTTATAAGTATGCATAGAGACTGCATGCATAATTTGGATATATAAAAAGGAACTAGAGGTGGAAAGGGGATTGTACCAGAAAAAGGGAAAAGTGGAGGTAAAAAGAGGGAAATCACATCCCACAAAGAGGCAAAGGAAACCTTTTGTATCTGAGGAAAAGAAGGGGGATGAACATTGTGTGAACCTTACTCTCATCAGACTTGGCTCAAAGAGAAAATATTAGACTTTTTGGTTTACAGAGAAACTTCTCACCTTGTTGAAAAGTGGGAGGGAAAAAGCAAAAAAGGAAGGAGTAGGGTAAATAGAAAGGAATACAGAAATAGTAGGGGAAAGATATAAGAAAGAGGGAGCAGCTCTAAGGGGGAGGACTACTTGAGGCAAATGGTGCCCATAAGTTAAATACTGGGGAGGAGGATAAGGGGAAAAAAAAGAGAAAAGTATAATCTGGGGATAATAAGATGGCAGGAAATACAGAATTATCAGTTTTAACCATAAATGTGAATGTGGTGAACTCTCCCATAAGTAGAGGTGTATAGCAGACTGGATTAAAAGCCAGAATTCTACAATACGTTGTTTACTGGAAACACATTTAAAGCAGGGTGATACATACAGAGTAAAGGCTGGAGCAGAATCTATTATGCTTCAGGTAAAGTAAAAAAAAAAAAAAAAAAAAAAAAGCAGGGGTAGCCATCCTGATCTCAGATCAAGCAAAAGCAAAAATTGATCTAATTAAAAGAAATAAGGAAGGAAACTATATTTTGCTAAAGGGTAGCATAGCCATATCAATACTAAACATATATGCACCAAGTGGTATAGCATCTAGATTCCTAAAGGAGAAGTTAAGAGAGCTGCAAGAAGAAATAGACAGCAAAACTATAATAGTGGGAAATCTCAACCTTGCACTCTCAGAACTAGATAAATCAAACCATAAAATAAGAAGTTAAGGAGATAAAAAGAATACTAGAAAAGTTAAGTATGATAAATCTTTGGAGAAAACTGAATGGAGACAGAAAGGAGTATACTTCTTGGTAGTTCATGGAACCTATACAAAAATTGACCATAATATTAGGACATAAAGACCTCAAAATCTATTGCAGAAAGGCAGAAATAGTAAATGCATTCTTTTCAGATCATAATGCAATTAAAAAAAAAAAAAAAAAACTACATTCAATAAAAAGCCAGGGGAAAATAGACCAAAAAGTAGTTGGAAACTAAATAATCTCATCCTAAAGAGTGAAGCAGCAAATCATAAGACACAATAATTCCATCCAAAAGAATGACAATAATGAGACAACATACCAGAATTTGTGGAATGCAGCCAAAGTGGTAATAAGGGGAAATTTTATATCTCTTGTGGCTTACTTGCATAAAATAAGAGAAAGAGAAGATCAATAAATTGGACTTGCAACTAAAAAAGCTAGAATGAGAGCAAATTAAAAACCCCCAATCAAATACTAAACTTGAAATTTCTAAAAATGAGAGATTAATAAAATTGAAAGTAAAAAAACCAACAACTATTGAATTAATAAAACTAAGAGTTGGTTTTATGAAAAAAACCCAACAAAATAGATAAACCTTTGGTAAATTTGATTAGAAAAAGGAAAGAGGAAAATCAAATTGTAAGTCTTAAAAATGAAAAGGGAGAAATTTCCACTAGAGCAATAATCAGTAGTTATTTCGCCCAACTTTATGCCAATAAATTTGATAACCTAAGTGAAATGGATGACTACCTCCAAAAATATAGGTTGCTCAGATTAACAGAGGAGGAAGTAAATTGCTTAAATAGTCCCATTTCAGAAAAAGAAATAGAACAAGCTATTAATCAACTCCATAAGAAAAAATCCCCAGGATCAGATGGATTTACATGTGAATTCTACCAAACATTTAAAAGAACAATTAACCCCAATACTATATAAACTATTTGAAAAAAAGGGAATGAAGGAGTCCTACCAAATTCCTTTTACGACAAAGACATGGTTCTAATAGCTAAACCAAGTAGAATGAAAACAGAGAAAGAAAATTATAGACCAATCTCCCTAATGAATATTGATACAAAAATCTTAAATATATTATTAGCAATAAGATTACAGAAAATCATCCCCGGGATAATACACCATGACCAAGTAGGATTTATACCAGGAATGCAGAGCTGCTTCAATATTAGGAAAACTATTAGCATAATCGCCTATATCAATAACCAAATTAACAAAAACCATATGATCATCTCAATAGATGCAGAAAAAGGATTTGACAAAATCCAACATCCATTCCTACTAAAAACACTTGAGAGTATATGAATAAATGGACTATTCCTTAAAATAATCAGGAGCATATATTTAAAACCATTAGTAAGTATCATATGTAATGGGGATAAACTGGAACCATTCCCAATAAGATCAGGAGTATAATAAGGTTGCCCACTATCACCACTACCATTCAGTATTATATTAGAAATGCTGGCTTTGACAATGAGATGAAAAAGAGATTAAACAAATTAGAGTAGGTAATGAGGAAACCAAATTATCGCTCTTTGCAGATGCTATGATGGTATACTTAGAGAACCTCAGAGAATCTATTAAAAAGCTATTAGAAATAATCCACAACTTTAGCAAAGTTGCAGGATACAAAATAAATCCACATAAATCAGTATTTTTATTCATTACTAACAAAATCCAATAGCAAGAGATACAAAGAGAAATTCTATTTAAAATAACTGCTGATAGTATAAAATATTTGGGAATCTATCTGCCAAGGGAAAGTCAGGAACTATGAGCAAAACTACAAAATACTTTCCACACAAATAAAGTCAGATCTAAACTATTGGAAAAATATTAAGTGCTCCTGGATATATCGAGTGAATATAATAAAGATGACAATACTACCTAAACTAATTATTTATTTAGTGCTATACCAATCAAACTCCTAAGAAACTATTTTACTGACCTAGAAAAAATAACAAAATTCATCTGGAAGAACAAAATTGATCAAGAATTTCAAGGGAACTAATTAAAAATCAAATGCAGATGGCCTAGCTGTACCAGATGTAAAACTATATTATAAAGCAGAGGTCATCAAAACCATTTGGTACTGGTTAAGAAATAGACTAGTTGATCAGTGGAATAGGCCAAATTATATAAGACAATAGGATAGTGTTCATAGGACAAAATAGTCAATAACTATAGCAATCTAGTGTTTGACAAATCCAAAGACCTTAGCTTTTGGGATAAGAACTCAGTATTTGACAAAAACTGATGGGAAAATTGGAAACTAATGTGGCAGAAACTAGGCATTAATCTATACTTAAAACCGTATACCAAGATAAGGTCAAAATGGGTTCATGATCTAGACATAAAGAATGTGATTATAAATTAAAAGAACATAGGATAGTTTACCTCTCAGACCTGTGGAGAAGGAAGGAATTTGTTACCAAAAAAGAACTAGAGGTCATTATTCATCACAAAATAGAAAATTTTGATTATATTAAAGTTAAAAAGGTTTTATACAAATAAAACTAATGCAAACAAGATTAGAAGGAAAGTAGTAAACTGGGAAAACATTTTAAGATTCAAAGGTTCTGATAAAGACCCCATTTCCAAAATAGAGAATTGACTCAAATTTATAAGAAATCAAGCCATTCTCCAGTTGATAAATAGTCGAAAGATATGAACAGACGATTTTCAGATGAAGAAATTGAAACTTTCTAGTCATATGAAAAGGCGCTCCAAATCATCATTGATCAGAGAAATGCAAATTAAGACAATGCTGAGATACCACTACACAACTCTCAGATTGACTAAGATAACAGGAAAAGATAAATGATGAATGTTGGAGGAGATGTGAGAAAACTGACACTGATACATTATTGATGGAATTGTGAATGAATCCAACCATTCTGGAGAGCAATTTAGAACTATGCTCAAAAAGTTATAAAACTGTATTCACCCTTTGATCCAGCAGTGTTTCTACTAGGCTTGTATCCCAGAGATCTTAAAGAAGGGAAAAGAACCCACGTGTGCAAAAATGTTTGTGGCAACCATTTTTGTAGTGGCTAGAAATTGGAAATTGAATGGATGCCCATCAATTGGAGAATGACTGAATAAATTGTGGTATATGAATGTAATGAAATATTATTGTTCTATAAGAAATGACCAGCAGGATGATTTCAGAGAGGCTTGGAGAGACTTACATGAATTGATGCTAGTGAAATGAGCAGAACCAGGAGATACTTGGCAACAAGATTATGTGATAATCAATTCTGATGGATGTGGCTCTCTTTAACAAATCAATTTTAATTCAAATCAATTTTAATAATAACAAATCAAATCAGTTTAATAACAAATGAGATTTAATTCAAATCGGTTCCAATTGTTCAGTAATAAAGAGAATCAGTTACACCCAGAGAGAGAACTATGGGAAATTAGTGTGGACCATAACATAGCATTTCCACTCTTTCTGTTGTTGTTTGCTTGCATTTTTGTTTTCCTTCTCAGGTTTGTTTGTTTGTTTGTTTGTTTGTTTGTTTTTACTTTCTATATCCAATTTTTCTTGTGTAGCAGATAATTGTATAAATATATATACATATATTGGATTTAACATATACTGTAACATATTTAACGTGTATTAGACTACCTGCCATCTAGGGGAGAGAGTTGGGGGAAGAAGGGGAAAAGTTGGAACAGAAGGTTTTTGCAAGGGTCAGTGTTGAAAAAAAAAATTTTTTTGGATTCTATTTTTTTTATTATTATGGCTTTTTATTTACCAGATATATGCATGGGTAATTTTACAGCATTGACAATTGTCAAATCTTTTGTTCCAATTTTTCCCCTCCTTCCACCTATCCCCTCCTTCAAATGGCAGGTTGACCAATACATGTTAAATATGTTAAAGTATAAATTAAATACAATATATGTATACATGTCCAAACAGTTATTTTGCTGTACAAAAAGAATCAGATTTTGAAATAGAGTACAATTAGCCTGTGAAGGAAATAAAAAATGCAGGTGGACAAAAATAGAATTGATCATCACATATATAATGTATGTAATGATCCCTGGTCCTGCTCATTTCACTCAGTATCAGTTCATATAAATCTCTCCAGGCCTTTCTGAAATCATCCTGCTGGACATTTCTTACAGAACAATAATATTCCATAATATTCATATGCCACAATTTATTCAGCCATTCTCCAATTGATGGGCATCCATTCAGTTTCCAGTTTCTGGCCACTACAAAGAGGGCTGCCACAAACATTCTTGCACATACAGGTCCCTTTCCCTTCTTTAAAATTTCTTTGGGATATAAGCCCAGTAGTACAGTGTTGAAAAATTACCCATGCATATGTTTTGTAAATAAAAATGTATAATTAAAAAAATAAATAAAGTAGCATCAGTCCCTCCCAAACATAGTATTTAGTGTTCCAATTTTCTGGATGAGCTTTCCAAACTTTGTACCACTATAGGTAAAATTACCAGTAGTCTTTTTAGTTGTATGTATAGTGTAGAATTGTTAGAGTTATATTAGGATCTCCCAGAATCTCTATACATCCTTCTGCATTATAAACATTTTTTTTATGGTATTCTGATTACAGATAAGGGAAGTTATAGAACTGTGCTACCAGGTCCATTGAAAATTCACATTATCTTGATGAAATTGAAACTATTTCCACTCATATGAAAGAGTGTTCCAAATCACTACTGATCAGAGAAATGCAAATTAAGACAACTCTGAGATACCACTACACACCTGTCAGATTGGCTAAAATGACAGGAACAAATAATGATGAATGTTGGAGGGGATGTGGGAAAACTGGGACACTGATACATTGTTGGTGGAGTTGTGAAAGAATCCAGCCATTCTGGAGAGCAATTTGGAACTATGCCCAAAAAGTTGTCAAACTGTGCATACCCTTTGACCCAGCATTGCTGTTATTGGGATTATATCCCAAAGAAATACTAAAGAGTGGAAAGGGACCTGTATGTGCCAAAATGTTTGTGGCAGCTCTTTTTGTTGTAGCTAGAAACTGGAAGTTGAATGGATGTCCATCAATTGGAGAATGGTTGGGTAAATTGTGGTATATGAAGGTTATGGAATATTATTGCTCTGTAAGAAATGACCAGCAGGAGGAATACAGAGAGGCTTGGAGAGACTTAAATCAACTGTTGCTGAGTGAAATGAGCAGAACCAGAAGATCACTATACACTTCAACAACAATACTGTATGAGGATGTATTCTGATGGAAGTGGAAATCTTCAACATAAAGAAGATCCAACTCACTTCCAGTTGATCAATGATGGACAGAAATAACTACACCCAGAGAAGGAACACTGGGAAGCGAATGTAAATTGTTAGCACTACTGTCTATCTACCCCAGGTTACTTATACCTTCGGAAGCTAATAATTAATGTGCAACAAGAAAATGGTATTTACACACATATATTGTATCTAGGTTATATTGTAACACATGTAAAATGTATGGGATTACCTGCCATCGGGGGGAGGGAGTGGAGGGAGGGAGGGGATAATTTGGAAAAATGAATAAAAAAAAAAAAAAAGAAAGTTCATATTATCTTATGTCATTTGGGTGTTCAGTACTATATTGGCAGTCTTTTTAATTCTCCCTGTTTGTTTCATACTTTCCACGAGGCTTTCCAAACTTTTATCATTTTTCTCAGATTTTGTATAGGATCCACTCCTACTCCAGCCCTGCTTCCTTTAATAGATATCCTCATTTCTTAATTAGA
This sequence comes from Sminthopsis crassicaudata, assembly GCF_048593235.1. Classification (NCBI taxonomy): domain Eukaryota; kingdom Metazoa; phylum Chordata; class Mammalia; order Dasyuromorphia; family Dasyuridae; genus Sminthopsis; species Sminthopsis crassicaudata. The sequence continues at coordinate 590,814,821 of NC_133617.1, forward strand.
AAATTGAGTCTTTTTTTTTTTTTTTATCTTTACCTATCTTAATTTGTGTATTACCTATCTTACCTATTCCATATCTCAGAACTCTTTATCATTACCCATTCTAGTCTAGGAAAGAAGCATTACCACACTACTTCTTACCAAGACCAACCCTCTCCTTGTGCTTATGATTCTGTCTTTTTTCTTCAGGGATCTTATCTCATCAATCTTTTTATCTTTCTCATATTCAGTCTCATCCTATCCATATTTTCCTTTCCTGTTCTTAAAAACATGTTAATCCTCTTACCTCTCTCTTAAATACCAATTTCCTAGAAAGTAATTTCATCTTCATTCATTCAATTCTCTGGGCAAGTTGATTTTTAGCCTCACTACATGACTAAAACTGCTTTTTCTAAGGTTATGAGCCATCTCAACTCTTCAGTATAGTGATCTTTTTTCAGGCCTCTTTTTTTTTTTTTTTAAATTGATATCTCTGCGGCTGTTGATCATCCTTTCCTCTTCAATATTCTCTATTCTCTTGGCTTCTGTGCCACAGCTTTCTGACTATTTTCTGTCTATTGCCCTTGTATCACCCAGTACTTTTAGCATAGTAGCTTGTACATTCTGAGTAGTTAATGTTCAATTGAATTGAGTTCTCACAAAACATATAAAGAGATTCTTAAGCAGTTGGGTTCTGTAAATCACAGAACTTAAGTTATAATAGCATTGTATAATTTGGATAATCATTTAAAATAATTCATTAGGTAAAATAATTTTAAGTGTATAAGAATGCAGAATCAAAGAGTGAATTTTACTATGTCAGAATTGTCTGGATAGGAAAAGTGCCATTTTAGTTCATAAACTAAATTTAACTTTTCTAAGAAATATACTGGAATCAAATAAAATAATCATACATGTAATTTTTCTGTATTTTTTTCTCCTTAGTAATCCCATTGAATCCAGAAAGTCTGATTACACTAGGAAAAGAAGAGGTAAATTCTTTAGTTACTTTGTAATATAACTCCATTTAATTTAGAAGTTAAAAGTTTATTAATACAAGACACCCCAGATTAATGTAAATTAAAATCCTTATTTACCCCTTAAATTTTACATGGCCTTTTTTTGTTTGTTTGATATAAATCTTGTATTAAATAGAATGCATTATTTTCTTTAATTGAAAGTAGTTTTTATGTCAGCCAAGTTTATGGGTTATAAAATCCTTTGCCTAAGGTAAATGAGCAGACTTGGTTCTATAAACAATACTGTCCATATTAAAATAAAATTAAATAAATTTTAGTTCACTTCAAGTTTGAGATAAATGTAAAAAGCTAGAGAGACAAAGGGATGTTTTATTCTCTTTTACAAAAGAAAGGTATTTACCTGAAATAACTAAAAAGATTTTTTTCATTTTAAATGTATTTTAAAATCATTATCTTAATTATTTAAAGATTTACTATAATAAGCAACAAAAGAGGATTTTATATAAACTTTGTTATATACAGATTTTTAAAATGTATTAAATTTAAAATAATTGCCCTCTTTTGTACCCTTTTCTAGACTTCTTTTTTGTTTCCTTCTATGTATATTTAAATGTTAGCATCTCTAGCATTACCCACTCATTCGTCTCCCTGACAAATATAATAAAGCAAAACAAGTCAATGCATTGTTAATGACAGAAAATCTATGCTTAATTTTGCATTTCTAATTATTGGAAGTGCTTTTGAAGACACATAGCGTAAGTGGGAGATTAGATTCTTTCTATTGTTATATAGAGGGAAGCAAAAGAACAAGTAAAGTCAAGAAATATTAAGGCTTTTTTTTTATTAGTTGGGAATAAATAGAGAAGGATATTGTAGAGGAGAAAAATCCCTGCTATATGGTGCTGAACTTATCTAGAGCTCTGAAGCTGTCTACATTACTTGGAAGATTTCTTGTCTCTAAGATAACAGAAATGGGAAGAATTATAAAGGAATATTGTCATCAGAAATAATATTCAGACCTAGAATTAGTTAATGATAGTTAAAGGAGTCATAAGATATAGATTTACATCAATTAAGTATGAAATACCTGCTATATATGTCAAGCTCCTAAATTATATGTATGTAGGTGTTTTGTTTTCTTTAAAAATTTATTTCTAGAAGCTATTTTTTAAATATAGTTTTCAGCAATACTTTTCTTTTTTAATGAAGAGTTCTATTAGTATATTTCTATCTTGAAGGCATCTTTCTTTCTATCTCAAATAAGCCTACTTAGAATGTAAGTAGGGAATAGTGGCCACTTTGATGTACCTTTGGTCTGAAGACACCTGAGTTAAAATCTAATACTTGACTGTATGTTGATATAAACAAGCAACTTAATTCTTTAAATTTCCATGCAAGTCAACAAGCATTTATTAAAAATTTATCATATACATTTTGCTAAGGATAGAAAAAACAAACAAAAAATAAATAGACCCTGACCTCAGAATGCTTACATTCTACTGAGGTTTACAACTTGTACTCAAATAAGTATAGCAGAAGGGAAATCAAAAAGGAGAAGGAGGAGAATCAGTGAAGGCTTTGTTGTGGAGGTGACACATGAATTGAACTTTCCAGAAGAGAGATTCAAAAAGATAAAGATAAAGAAGCTTGTGCTTGGAACCTGCAGGAGATGGACTTTCAGGGTATGACTGCTGGTCCATTTTGAACAGAACATTGAAAGGTGTAAGTCATAAGGGAATATAAAGAAATTATAAGACTGGAAAGCTTAGTACAAATCAAACTATGGTGGTAGGCCTCAAATACCAGAACCCAAAAGTTTGTATTTTTTTCCTATAGGGAATCAAGGAAACTTTTTATGCAGGAGAAAGAAATGGTCAGTAGTTGAAGCAGAAAAGGAGTTTTACAGGCATGGGGTATAATCAGAGAAAATATGGGGACAAAAGAGATGGAATTCCTTTTGTTTCAGGTATAGCCAGTAGATCAAGTGTAAGAAGATTGCAAAGATAGTAGGGGACTAGGTGATGGAGGGCTTTGAACATCAAATAATAGCATTTGTAATTTTGTAGTTGATCCTACAAATGATAGGGAGTCACTGGAATTTACTGGGGCGGGAATGACATGGTCAGATCTATACTTTAGAAAATTACTGGTGACTGAATGGAGGATAGATTGGAGTAGAGAGAGACTTGAGACAGAGACTAGCTGTGGTATGAAGTGTGGTGGAATAGAGAACATAGGTGATATATTGGTGATAGAGGAGAGAAAGGAATATATCTGAGAGAAGGTACAATTTAGAGGCTTTGGCAACCACTTGGATTGAGAGAAAGTGAGGAATCCAGTATGATTTCTAGATTGTGAGTTTGAAAGGACTGGGAAGATGTGTTGCCCTCTACAGTAATAGGAAAAGTAATGAAAGATGATGAGTTCTGTTTTGATAACCTCTCACTAGCTTCATGACTAGTCCACTTACTTTTCTAGTCATATACCTATCAGGTGACATCTTTTACCCTTCTTCCTTTGTATACTTCTGTATTATAGATAGGCATTTCCATTAAGCTTTATCATTGCCTTTTGGATGGTCTGTAACTTTTATTCTTTGAAGAATATTTTATTCTATCACTCATAGTCATATTGCATTACTTAAAAATTTAAAAAAATTTTTCCCAGTTACATATAAGACAACTTTTTTTTTGGTGATTCATGTACTTTCATTTTCTATATATTTTCATATGAATCATGTTGGGAGAGAAAAACCAGAACAAAAGAAGGGGGAAAAAAAAGTCAACATAACATGTGTTGATTTGGTCTCCATAGGTCTTTCACTGGATGCAAATGGTGTTTTTCCATCCAAAGTTTATTGGGATTGCCTTGGATTGCAGAATCTCTGAGTAGAACCAAGTCTGTTGTTGTTGATCATTGCCATTCTTATTGTTGCTGTGTACAATGTTTCCCTGGTTCTGCTTGTTTTCACTCAGCATCAGTTAATGTAAATCTTTCTAGGCCTTTCTTAAATCAGCCTTTTCATTTTTATAGAAATATTCTATTACTTATGCATAATTCATTCAGTCATTCCCCCCAATTGAAAAGCATCTATTCATTTTCCTGTTCTTTGCCACCATAAAAAGAGTTGCTACAAACACTTTTGCACATGTAGGTCCTTTTTGCTCTATTATGATATCTTTGGGTTACAGATCCCATACTGCATTACTTGAAGAATTGTTATGTTAAGAAGATGAACCTTGTTTTCAAGTGCAAGTTTCCAAAAGGCAGTTCAGTTCAATAACTTTATTCTGTAATGAATAATATCAAATTGATAATGCTTAGTGTGTTGAATTGTTTTTCTTAACTGTTCTTTGTTACATGAGAGGTTTCTTTTGGGTGAACTTAGGGGAGTCATTGAGAAGTAACTGAAATGTTCAAAAAATGCATCAGTTTTAAAGTGTTTAAAAAACTGCATTAAATAAAAATGAGTATATAAAAGATAATTCCAAAGAGTATTAAAAGAATATTAATAGTTTAATAACATAAACATTCTTATGGATTTTTTATATTGTAGTTGCAAAAATTACATCATAATCTTGAAATGTTACTGTCCACGGTTCAATCAAAGAATCAGAAACTACAGGAAGACTTAAGAAGGTACATATATTGTGCATGCATTGTGACATTAATAGTAATTATACATACCATATTGTAGATGCATTTTGATATTAATAACAATTGAAATAAGAATATACCTGATCTTTTTTTCTAAATACTATTTTCTTTGAAGAGAACAAGAATGGTTGAATGAGCAAGAAGAGCTAGGAGCATCTCTCAGTGAAATGTGTAAAGAACTAAAAAATCAAGTGATACCAGTTTCTGAGAAAAGGTATTTATACAAAGCTGGTAGATATGATAAGTGTGATAGTGTTGTAAACTTGTTTGTATTGGGAGATTGTGTCAAGAGTTATCAAGTTAGTCTTGATTCCTGCCACTGAATATTTTTAAATTATTTGGTAAATTGATTTTAGAATTTGTTATTATATTGGGGATATTCTTTTTATCTAGATATTGGGCTAGGACTAATTAAATATGTAGCATTCTACCATGTTCTTAGAAATTGTGCTTTACCATCTTATTTGTTCTCTTAATATTTATTAGAACTTTTCTGGAAATGAAAACTAAAATGACTAAAATAAAAAGACATAAAGAGAAACTCTTGACCTCTCTGGGTGAAATTCTAGACAAGCATTTTCCTCTCCCTGAAGAAAATGGAAGTAAGAAGAGAAAAGTAAGTTTTTATTGGGATTTTTCTTTTAAGAAATCATTTATCAAATGCCTAATTAGTACATCACTAACTTATTTTCCCTTCCAGTTTCGATCCTCTTTTATATTTCTTTGCCTCCTTCCTTTTCCTTTCCCATAAATTCCTGTAGACATTATACAATAGAAATGGAAAGATAATCTTTCCCCAACTGTTTTTATTACCTGTTGACTTACAGTATCATAACTGATAATTCAGGCTTTCATTTGGCATCATTACTGGAATTAATTTATGAAGTGATTGCAATGTTTTAGTTCTGTGCAAGAGATACAAAGATAGGCAAAAATATGGTCCCTTCCCTCAAAGAGCTCATATCCTTATGAAGGAGACAATATTCAAATAACTATAAATACAAACAAGATATATATACAGTAAACGGAAGATTATCTCAAAGAAAAGACACTAGCAACCAATAGATAAGGACCTGGAAAGGCCCTTTATGAAAAATGAAATTTGAACTGAATTGTGAAAGAAGCAAGGAGGTGAAAGAATTAGAGCTTTCCTCATATAAGGAACAACTGATACAAATGCAAAGAGATGGATGAGAGAATGTTTTGTAAGGAGCATTAGGTAGGCTACTATAGCTGGATCATAAAGTACAAAGTAGTAGAAGACTAGAAAAGTAGGAAGGGCACAGGTTGGAAAAAGCTTTAAATGCCAAACGTGGTTTTATATTTGACTCTGAAAGTAATGAGCAATTACTAAAGTTGGGGGAAAAGATAGGAGGTGATGATGGGGATGGGGACAGGAAGATAGGACATGGTCAGTTGAGTAGAAAATAGATTCGAGTGGGAGAGACTTGAGATGGGAAGATATATTAGAAGATTGAGGATTTTAGTGGGGTATTTTTGCAGCAAAGGCATTATCTGATGCAAACCTGTAAGCATAATGCCTGTAGCATAACCTGTAGAGAAAAAGGGTACACATGAGAAAGGTTGTGAAAGTATAAATGACAAGATTTGAGTGAAGTGGAGTGTGACTCCAAAGTTGCAAGCTTGGAATTCTTGGAGGAGGAAGATGTTCTTTACAGTATTAGGAAAGATGGGAAGAAAAGACAGTTTGTGAGGGGAAGATAAGAAGTTTTGTTTTGGACATGTATTTGAGATGCTTATGGGCAATTGGTAATGTGACATTGGAACTCAACAGGGAGATTAGGACTAGACATAAGAACTTAAATACTTCCTCTCTTCTTTAGGCCTCTAATCTACTTCTTAACTTCATCTTCCATTTTAATTCTCCACTGATTTCTTCCCTCTCATCCTAATCTTCCTTAAATTCCCATAATTCTACTTAATCACAGCCTTCCCAGAAGTAAGTTCCTTTCTATATTTAGTAGTTTACTACTACCATTTAAACTGTTACAAATACATACCAGTGTTAGAATTTGACCATATACTGACTCCATTCATTCACTTTTTATGAAATCTTATCACCAAATCTCAGGGATAAATTACTTATGAACTCTTGTTCCATTGTTATGTCATGATCCTTTCCTATATCAGAATATACTAACTGAATTTTGTCTTGCCCTATTGTACTTATTTTTTGTGAATATGATCAGTTCACTAAATAACATTGTTACTTTTGTAAAAATGTGTGCTTTGTGTTGGTATTCCTAATTTTTTGGTTTTAAAATCCCATTTCTATTTTGGTGTTAAATATGAAAGATATCTTCACAGTTCTTTAAAATGATTAAATTGTTGAAACTTTGTAATCTGAATGATCATATCATGACAACTCTGAAATATCATTTTGAAAAAATGTTTAACATATGTATTCAGTGGTAATCCTTTTAGAAAGTATATTTATAGAACTTTTTATTAATTTTCTTTTTCAAATATTCCTTTTCCAAATATTCTTTCCACCCCTTAGAGAGAATGTCAGCCAAATGCACAGCTAATTACAATACATGAAATTTTAGAGGTAAGTATTTCATGAATTTAACAGCTTTGTTATTATATAACACTTAATCTTACTGTTTTTTAATCTTATTTTAAAAATGATTTTCAACAAAAATTAATTTGCTATTAAAATCAATTGATGTGTTTAAGCTCCCAATTGTTGATAGAGAGGAGAAATTTTAATAATTGTACTAATCTATGCTTTGGAAAACATATTTTTCTGAGGCATTATCTCCTGTAGGCTAGAAGATCATCAATGACAGTCCTAATCCCAATCTTTATTGGCATGGAAGCTTTGATTGCCATTTCAAAACTGGGGAGGCTGAATAGCCTATTGGCCTCTTCCCTACTTTCCCATTCTCAGGGTCTCACTGTATTGTGACATACTTAGTGGAATCAATCACTCACTTTAAACCCCATTGCATTTTAGACCTGCTGAGATAAAAGTGTGATACCACTCAAACTTTTTTTTTTTTTTTTTCCCCCTGAGGCTGGGGTTAAGTGACTTGCCCAGGGTCACACAGCTAGGAAGTGTTAAGTGCCTGAGAGGAGATTTGAACTTGGGTCCTCCTGAATTCAAGACTGGTGCTCTATCCACTGCGCCACCTAGCTGCCCCTAGTCTCAACCTCTTAATTGGAAAATCTGTACATGTGCCAATACATACTGCATATTCTATTTCTCATTATTTAAGATATTTGACATAATCTTTCCTAAATATATGTAGCTGAACTTCAACCCCAAATTTGTTTTTTTACTTTGTGTGTTATGTATAATTGAAAATAATATAAAATCAAAATTTTTCAATTTTTGAAAAATGAATAAAATTAAGATTTAGAGTCTATATTGTACTCTTTAATTAAAAAAGATGTAAAAGTAATACATTCTAATATGATACTTTAACAAAATAACATTTACTTCGGATTTACATGGTGAAACACTATACAGATTGGGTTTTGGTTTTGGATATGGGATTATTTTGGGGGGTTGGAGTTGCCAGTTCCCTCAAAGATAAATTTAGGATTGTGAATTCTTGCCACAAATTGGCAAGAATTCATACAGGAAAAAAAAAATAAGTAAAACCAGACTCTGGCTGTCTGTCTGTCTCTTGCTCTTTTATGATGCAACAGCTGAGGAATTATAACTTTCTCATGTTAAGATTTTAGTTTCCTGGTCATGCTGACAATATTAAGCTTTCTTTTCTTTTTCTTTATAAAAACTAGTTTTCAGCATTTACTCTTATGAGATTTTGATTTTCCTTTTTTCCCCGCTCCCCTTTCAAGACATTGATCAATTTGATATAGGTTATACATGTAACAATTATTTTAAACATATTTCCACATTAGTCATGTGAAAGAAAAATCATAGAAAAGGGAAAAACCATAAGAAAGAAAAAACAACAGAGTAAAAATAATATGTATCAATCTGCATTCAGACTCCATAGTCCATTCTTTGGATATAGATATCATTTTCCTTATGAATTTTTGGAATTGTCCTGTACCATTATAAAGTAGAGGCCAAATTTATGCTTTATGTAGAGCCCAAAGATAATTTTGTATACTTAATGGTATTATCTTGATATGACCCTTAACAAACTGAACAAAAATTAAAAACAAAATGTACAATCCATAAAGGATGTATATAAAAATACTCGTGTTGGTAAGTTTAGACAATTTGTATGATTATAGATTAACTGGAAAATAAATCCAAGGATCAAATGTTTGAAAGTTCTATAAGTTTAAAATATAATTTTAGGAAATGAGAATGGAAACCTATTTCTATTGTTTTATAATTTTTAGTTTGGGTATTTTAATATAATTCATAAATAGAATAGCTCCTTTGAAAAGCAAAATATCTAAAAAAATTGTTTAAAGATGTTTTAAAGCCATAAACATATGTAGCTTCCCAAACGAAATAAAAAAAAAAAATTTCTCATTTTTGCTTTGATTTCTGTCCTTCCCTCATCCCTTCCCCCATCTCTTACCCAGAGGATAGTCAATTATATGTAACTTGGGATATATTTATATCTAAATACTGTTAATTGTAATGTTTACTATAACTAATAACTATATTGTTAATTATAAAAGTGGATTCTTTATATTCTAACAGATAACAAAATGTTGAATTAGAAGGGATCCCTGCCCTATTAGAAGTACATCCTACACACAGAGAAAATGGCAAAAATAAAACTTTTACTAATTGTTAAAATGAGTCTTTTAACTTTGTATTATTTACTACAAGCACTGCCCTAAGGTTGATTAGAACAACTTCTTTGAAAAATTTAAATGATTTTAATTTAATTTAATTTTTTAAAAATCAAGTACAAAATACTTTAAAATAGAGATTTCTATTAGTTCTGTGAAATGATGTATTTGGAAATCAAATTTGAGCATTCTTCACAACAGGTTCATCTTAGGAAACATTTTGAACTCTGACGTTGCTGATGACAAACTTTTGCTAGAAATTATGTTGTATCTATTTTAATTATATTTTGTATTTAATTTTTTATATGCATGTTTTTCTCTTCCCAAAGAATTCAAGTCCCTTGAAGAAAGTAGTTTATTGTTGTCTCTATCTTTTCAGTGCCAAGCAATGTGCATGGCACATAGTAAGTGCTTAACAAATGCTTGATGAGTGAAAGATTGAATTCAGATGTCTAATGAAGACAAGAGATAGCTATTTCAATGTTAAGACAATTATATTCTTAAATTATAGAAGGGATTTTACCCTGCAGGGGAGGAGGGAGTACCCATAATAAGGACATTTTAGGTCTTTTAAGCATTAAATAATATTGACTAGTGACTAAGAAGTGTTTACCTTGGAAAACTAAGAGTATTAAATACTATATGCACTTTTGTTTGGTATTTAATTTTAATAGTGTTTTGTTTTTTTTTACTGAATTTGACAGTGATTTCTTTGTTTGTAGGGATTGTACCTGAATTGTTATATTGGAATTCTTTAAACAGGATCACATCTATGCAAACTAGAAAGATGTTTCATGTATTAAAATAGTGGATTTTATTTATGATTTAAATACACAGAGAATTTGAAAAATTGAAGTGAATATGTTTAAAATCTACTTTAATTTAAAATTTAAATTTAATGCTATTAAAATAGCATATTTGATCTTTAAAAACAAAAATTTCTTTGAGCAAGAAAATTAGACTTATAGATCAGTATTCTTTGAAAGATATGAAATATTTATTTTTTAAGAGTTTTAAATCTTTCCCTAAATGTATTTTGGTTAATTTTTTCTTCTAGATCCTTATAAATGCTCTTCTTCATTCTCCACATGATCCATATGTAAAAATTAATGACTCCTTTTGGCCACCTTATATTGAGCTGCTGCTACGTACTGGAATTGTACTTAGACATCAAGATGATCCAAGCCAAATACGATTAGAAGCATTTCATCAGTAAAAATGATGTGTTTTCTTAGATTTGAAAGTTATAAATCTTGCCACCCAAGTATAATGGAAGCCCAGATATCCTATTGAATGGAAGAACATTGTTTTCACACCAAAATTTAATCTTTCATTTGTTGCTGATTTTCTAATTACGTATTCCTTTCTCATTTAGTAAGCATTGGGATGTTGTAAAAGGTTTTTATGGAACCTGTTCTTTAACATTTTGTTTCAAGCTTAATTTGGATGCTTTAGAGAATTCTATCGCAGATGATGAATTAGGCACTTTTGTTAGAAAAAGATGCTGAAATTGTGTTGGTGCCTTGGCCTAAAAGTTAATAGATTTTGAAAAAGTAAATTAAAATTATTTTCACATGTAACAAATATGTAGACTTATTGACAATTGGAATATAAAAGTTGGATAAAGTTGTTGTTAATGTATAAGAATTATATTTAAATGCTAAATTATATTATAATGGAAATTAAACTTTGTGATTGTCTTTATTGAAACTTTAGTCTATATAACTGATGAGAACTAGATAAGGAGTACCTAAATGAAATTAGATTTAATTGAGGTCTAGTGGCAGGTTTGGGATATGAGAAGTCAAATAGAGCTCCCCTGCAACCCCTTTGGATTTGGCGCAAAGATACAGAGTTAAATGAGGTCTAGTAGCTGCACAAGAGACTTCTGTAAAGGAATTTGCAGACCCGAAAACCTAGATTGATAAAAGAGGTTTATTGTGGGGTTTGGAAGTAAAGTTTAGTTTAGTAAAGCTGAGGGCAATGGAACTACAGCTCCGGTGGGCAGAAATCCTTGACATGACCGGCGTAAGGATGCCGTTTGGGATCTATGCAAAGAGTGGACTCCAGTTTAGCCCTTTTTATAATAGGAGGGCTTTTGATAATCTAAAGGGGCTTGTGGGTAGAGTCCCAGGTTGGCTTCTAGCTTGAGCTTCAGCCAGGGTTAGAATTTGAATAGAATTCCATGGGTTTTTAGATAAGGAGGAAACTATTTGTGCTTGAGATGGGGCAGAGTTCCTGAGGCAGAGTCCAAGGTGAAGAATTTTGGGGTTTCTTCATCATAACCATACTTAAAATTAATCTGTGAATTGTTATAAAAAACGATTCTCCTGGTTCTGCTCATTTCATTCATCATCAGGCCATACAAGTTTTCCCAGGTTTCTCTGAAACTGTGTCCTTCATTTCTTAAAGGGCACAGTAGTATTCCTTTACATTCATATATTGTAATCTAGTCAGACATTCCCCAGTAAATGGGCACCCTCTTTGTTCCTCATTCTTTGCTACTGCAAAAAGTTGTTATAAATATTTTTGTACATAAGCGTTCTTTCCCTGTTTCACTTTTTTGGGTAATAGGTCTAGTATTTTCTTAAAGATTTTTAACCTCTAGATGAATGTATTTATTTACTTTTTTCTAGCTCAATAAAGTAATATAGTTTGATTAGTATTTCACTGAATAAGTAAATTAATTTAGATAATATTGTCCATTTTGTTGGTTTTGTTTATTTTATCCAAGAGCAATGAATATGTCTTCACTTATTTAGGCCAGTATTTGTTTTTGCAAAATGTTTTGTAGAGAATCACAATGCATATAATTCTGGTTCTTGGTTTTAGAAAGATAGTCATTTGTTGTAATAGTATAAGAAAAGCCTATTCTACCTGGTAATTAAAATTTTTTTTCTTTTAAAAATTATTGTTTTCCTTGATTAATAGGCATCTATTCTCTTTTCCACTTCTTTCCATGATGGGGAAAAAGAAAAAAGAAAAAAACCTACAACCAACAGACGTAGTTAAATAAAACAAATTCCCAACAAATTTAAACATTGGCCATGTCTAAAAATACATGTCTCACTGAGTATATCTGTCCATTACTTCTTTGACAGGAGGAAAACAGCTTTCTAACTGGTCTGCTAAAAGTCATGGGTGATCATTGCATTGATTAGAATTCTTCAGTCTTTGAAAATTGTTATTTTTATTGTATAAGTTTTTCTCATGGTTCTGCTTCTCTCTGCATTACTTCAGAATGTGGTTCAAGTGATTTCTATTTTGTTCACCTTCATTTGCATAAACCTCTTCTTTCTTGTCCTTCCCACTTTAATAGGTAAGATAAATTCTCCTACCTTTTCCTCCACTTTTCTTTCCTGATGAATATTGCCGCCTTCCTCCCTTTCTCCCCTTTTCCCCTCACCTTTCTTAAGAGCCTTAAAAAAACAAAAAGTCACTCCCAAATTGCCATCTTATTTGATTTTCTATATTACCTCCACTGAGTATGTTTTTCATCAAAATGCAAATATTTCATCCTTATAGACTTTCTTGATGATTCAATTGTAGTTTTATTTTTAGGTGGGCATCCAGCTCATAAAAGTGCTTTATCCCTTTTCTTTAGTCAGCCTTCAGTGATTTATTCTGGACAACCCATCATTGTTGGCTTAACTGAAAGTTCTAGGGTTGTCTGATCACAGTACCTTTGGGGACACCTCATCTTTTTTCCCTATGTTATTGTCATGGGAGGGATGACTGAAATGACTGAATATATTATCTACTTTTGGTGACTCCACATTTAGAACTGTATGCAATTGAATCCATGCTCTTAGTCCCTCTAGGAGGTACACACTACTTATCTGGGCCTAGAGTAGAATCTATGTTTAATTCTGAGTATGCTTTGGCTGCTGATTCTGAACTCTGGGCACAGGATATAGAATCCTTGTTCCATAGCTCTTGCCCTGGTTACTTGCCTGGATCAAAGACAACTTATTGTAATCTATTTCTCAATCACTTTTTAATCATTCTTTTAAAATCTTTGTTGGAGTAATTGTTGGGGTAAGCTGGTGCTCTACTGATTATTCCTCCACCATCTTGGCTGGTCTTCAGCTTGTTTTTTTAATCCTTTGTGAATCTCAACATAACCCCCTCTACAAAATACCACACGTTTATCGGCCTTAGCTAAAGAGAATACCTGTAAGGCAACTCATTTCTTTTTTGAATAGCTCTAATTGTTAACAAAATTTTTCCTTAAGTCAAATTTGAATGTCTCTTTCTTTCTACCTCTTTCTACTTTCTAGTCACTGTTTCTTCTACCTCTGGGGCCAAGAAGAAAAAATATAATTCTTTATCCATAAGACAGCCTTTTAATACTTGAAAGCAGTTTTAATGTCTCTCTCTCTCTCTCTCCTTCCTCTGCCCCAAGTTTCCTCTTCTCTAGACTAAACATTCCCACTTCTTTCAGCTGTTCCTTATATGGTTTGAACATGGTCAGTAAGAATTCAGCATTTTAGTAAGTTGTGTCAGTATCTTTTCCATTGGATAGAGAAGAGTACTGGACTTAGACTGTAATCCTATCTCTGAAATCTGAATTATGTGGCCATGGAGAAGTCCTTTAATTTATTTGCAACTCAGTTTCCTTATTTATAAAGAAAGTAATACTTACATTGCCCTGTCTCGGGGCTATGAGAAAAATGCTTTGTAAGCTTTAAATCATTCTGCTTATTCAGCAAGCAATTATTAAGTGCATCATGTGTTTCAGGCACTGTGCCAGAGTTTGGGATGCAAAGAATGAAACAATTCCATTCTAATGGAGGAGACAAAAAGTACAAATGAAAAATATGTATATATGTAGAATAAATACAAGAAGGAACAAGTACAGATAAATGCAAAGTATTTAAATACAGATTAGTAGATAGGAATAAAAGTGTAAATACAAACTTGGGATCACAGATTATTACTTGTATGGCTCTATTTATAATGCTAACCAATTTGCCTTTTTTTCTTGTAAATTGTTTTATTGATATGCTTTCCTTTTTAAAAGTACTGTTACTTTTCTCTGACTTAATTTCCCAATAAAGCTTTCTCACAAGTACAGTCCAGCAAATTGGACACTAAAAATAAGTCTTCTTTACCAAAGTTCTTGTACTATCAAATAGTTCAATATCAAAAATAGATAAGAACTTATCAATGAAAAGAATATTAAAGAAAATGCATTGTCATCATCTTTCCACTGTACCCTAAAGACCACTGAACCTTTCCATCTGACTTATAGCTAGATTTTCCTTATATATTATCTTGCCCAGCTGGAATGTGAGCTGCTTAAGAAGTGTTTGGCTTTTCTCTTTTTATAACTAATGGCTTTGCACTTAGTGCTTAATAAATGCTATTTCATTCATTCACATTGGCCATGGGTGAAAACTTGTGGCTTATTCTGTGCTTATGGGAACTCCTGCCTGGTGGAAAGCGTGATTTACTATCCTCTGATGTCACAGCCAATTCTCAGTTTACCTTCCATTAATTTGATTCAAAAGAAGCTGTAAATTAGAATGTTCAAAATTCTTTCTCTGGTATACTACATATTTATATAGTACTTAGCTAGTTGAATAAATTTTCCATTATGATAACATAATAAAGACTGATGTAAAATTTGCATAATTCTTGTGGGATTATGCAGAGAATAATGTTAAGATTTTTTCTGATTATTTCCATGTCCATATGAGTATATATGCATGTATTTATATATTTAATTGACCTTTTTTTGTTGAAAAACAATCATCTTTTTTTGTCAGTATAATCTTGAATAATACTTGAAATTTCATGAACATATAAACTTTTAAATTTTTGCCAAGAAAATTTAAATTATCTTTAAAAAAATATGCTTGTTCTGTATGGACCAGAGTTGAATGAAGAGGAAAAGTTAGTTGTGTTGGGAACCTTCAGTACCCATTGACAACCTAATTGATCAGGTTTGGCTTAACAAAAGGATATGGGATTTTAGGAGTTTTGAAAGCAGAGAATTGCTGTGGCAAAGAGGAATTGGAAAGTCATTACAGTGAAATAGTATAACCAAAGCCAGATTTGAAAGTGGATTGTTGTTTAAGCTAAAATTCTGTATCCTAAAATTATTTTGGACAGACTGAGGCATTTTTTTCCTCTCTTCTTTTTATGCTTAGAGACAGTTTCAAAGAGACAACATGAGGTATTATCCAAATCATAGTTCTTATTGGCTTGGCTCAAATGGCCTTTTCTTCTTTATGGATTCTACTAGTTATGCCACATAAATTTGGTATAAGGGATGACTTGAATCTTATTTATTTTTTTTGCTAAGGCAATTGCTTAGGGTCACACAGTTAGGAAATGTTAATTGTCTGAGACCAGATTTGAACCTAGGTCCTCCTGACTTCAGAGCTGATGCTCTATCTACTGCACCACCTAGCTGCCCTGGATTCATGACTATGAAATGGGCAAGAAAGAAAATAATTTTTGAAAAATTAATTGAGAAGTCAAATTTTAATACAATTGCCTGAGAATTGACTATGGACATGCACAACATATGGAATTTAAATTCATTTAATATTTATAGATCATATTTTATTCAATACAGCAATATTAAAAAAAAAAAAAGATCCCTGCCCTCATAGAGCTTACAATAATGGACAAGAAGAAAGATAATAAAAAATATTTCAATACATATTAAAAAGTGAAGATTCAGTATGAGGTATACAGTGTGCTGAGTTAGTTTAGAAGGTAGAGGGATTACTTCAGGATGGAGATCCCCAGCCATCAACAGTCATCCATGTTAACACTTGACTTCAATAATTCTGTAAAAAAGAATGTCACCCATGACCTAGTGCAGCTTTGCCTCACTTAAATTCAATTCACATGCAAGTCTAGATATCCTATTATGTCATTGGTCCTCTTCAAAAATAAAGAATGAACAAAAGGTATCCTTAGGATACTTTATTTCATCAAACTTGTATTTAGTTCTCTGAAGATTTATATAGTTTGTATAAAAAAGGATGCAATTTATATAGTCTTACTACTTGTATCTCCATTCTCTTAATATCTGCCCTTTTATTATGTCCTCAGCATTTTGCACAGGTTTTCTAGTTTATATCACTTAAATTATTTGCCTACTTTCACTTTCCCAGAACTGAGTGAGTGACTTCAATATACTCAATCACATTCTCACTAAAGAAAAAAAAAAAAAAGCCTGTTTTTTTGTTTTTTGGTGAGAAACTAGTTTCAATCTCTTGAAGCCTAGGATTATAGTGGAAGAATATAGTTGGGTAAGGTACTAACAGTCATTTAGTTGGAGTAGGTGGTGCCTCGTTTAACTGCTGAGAATTCTGAATACAGAGAAGAGATAGCAGCATGAGCTTTGGAATTCTATGAAGTACGAGTGGAAAATTCACATATTATAGGACAGCAATCCCACTTCAATCCCTTCCCCTCCAAAAAAAAAAAAAAAAAAAAAAAAAAAGACTACTGTTAATGGTCAAAGTTGCATCAAATCTTAAAATTTAATTTATATTTTTTATTTATTTATGCTGAGACAATTAGGGTTAAGTGACTTGCCCAGGGTCACACAGCTAGGAAGTGTCTGAGGTCAGATTTGAACTCAGGTCCTCCTGACTTCAGGGCTTGTGCTCTATCCACTGTACCACCTAGCTGCCCCAATTTATAGCTTTTAAATAGGACAATTACATATTTTTTGTTTCAGTCATTTAGAAACTCAGGGTAGATTTGATTTCTTAATTTTGTAGTCCTGTTCTTAGGGCAGCCTGGTAGTGTAAATGGATGGATTTCCAGGCCTAGTAACAAAAGGACACTGATCTATAACCGAAGTTGCTTTTCCCATTTATAACCATAAATACAAATTATTGTCCATTGTATCTCTTCACCAGTAGATGGGGATAGAGATACAAAGTAAAAAACAAGTTTTATCCTACCAATAAATGTAACTTTAGCAATATCTATACTGAAATAAATTGAACTGAAGTTATTAATCAGTGTTAAAATCAATAGCATGACATAGTTACCCAGCTCAATCTTTTATTAAATCAACTATGAGTTTATCTGCTTATTAACTACCTCATAAACTAAGTCTCTGGCTCTTTATATTTTTTTATTTTTTTAGTTTTCTACTGGCCAACTTCTAAAAAACTCAATTAAAAAAATTTTTTTTTCAGAAAATATATAGAAAACAAATGTTTGCTGGTCAAAGAAATACTGACAAATATTCAACTCTGATGTTTACTACCATTTTATTATGTTGGTGGGGGGGCCACTGTTATCTAAGCACAGTCCATATGTTCACCTTAAATGTTATGCTGTCAACTAGAATAGTTAATAGTTATTTAGTATTTCTCATATGTTGATCCAGTAATGGTAGTAAAGTTCAAATCTCCTGCTGTTATTTCTCACATTCAAGGTTGTTATATCCTACCATCTGGCAGTGTCTGACATATAATAGCATCTCAAATCTTCTTTTTGACAGCTCTCATAGCTCACCGACTGATTCAGAGAACAAAGTCAAAGAGTTGTACATTTATTCTGTACATATACATGCCCACCAAAGAAGATTCTTAGAACTCCCACTTTAAAATATTCCAAATTTAGATGGCTACCATGCTTCTTAATATAATAAGCTTGTTGAATATAACTTTGTTAAAAGATATCTATATTTATATTTATGATCTACCACATAGATTCTAAAGTATTTTGTCTTACTAATAACATCATCTTTTCATAAAACTCTGTTATTTTTATATTTTTAAAATTTTTTTATAGCTTTTTATTTACAAGACATATGCATAGGTAACTTTTCAGCATTGATCTTGCAAAAAACGTTCTGTTCCAACTTTTCCCTTTCTTTCCCCCACCTCCTCCCCTAGATGGCAGGTAGACTAATACATATTAAATATGTTAAAGTATATGTTAAATACAATATATGTTTACATATCCATACAGTCATTTTGCTGCACAGGAAAAATCGGACTTAGACATAAGGTAAAAATAACTTGAGAAGGAAATAAAAATGCAGGCGGACAAAAACAGAGAGAGTGGAAATGCTATGTTGTAGTTCACACTTATTTCCCATAGTTCTTCCATTGGGTGTAGCTGGTTCTATTCATTATTGAACAAATGGAACTGGTTTGGTTTGTCTCATTGTTGAAGAGAGCCTCGTCCATCAGAATTGAAAAACTCTTCTTCTTTAGTGCAGCATAAGAGTCCACCTCTGCAATTTACCACATATTCATTCCCTGGGATGAAGCTAGACCAAGAATCAGCAAACTAGTATCTTAGAATATAAAAACCATTCTTAGTTTGTGGCAGCACAAAAGCAGAGAGAAGTTGGACTTGGCCTTGGGTTATTTGCCAACCTCCTGGTCTGGATCAGTTTGTGTAACTAAGCAAAACTGATAGGAAGTAAGTTGGAATATAATATGGTCAACAATTCTTTGTAAGTAAATTTTGTTAATTTGGTATGATAGAAACAAATGTTGACACTTTCTTATTGTGGTTTCAATATATAACCAATTGTTATTGAAGTAATATGTGACTTTTTCAAGTTGGAAGATATCTTATAGATTATGAATAAATAAAAAAGCATATATTATTAAATACTTATTATGTACAAAGCACTGTACTAGGCATTGAAGATACAAATAGAATAATGTCTGTTCTCAAGGAATTTAAGTTCTATTAGAAGAGATATTATATAAAAAATTTCAATTGAAAATCAAATGGAAAAATTCCATGATCCTTAGGGTACAGAAACAAAGTAGATAGTAATGCTTCTTCTTTAATATCATTTTATCTGTTAAAATAATATTAGTTTATGATGTCAAACCATTTGACAGTGGCTCCCCGCTAGTTTTTGAAGTCCTGGAACAAAAATGTTAGGGAATCCAATGATTCCTGCAGATTTTGAAATCCTGCAACAGTCTTATGTCTCAGAGAATCCAATGATTCCTGAGGGCTTTCAAGTCCTACAACAGTCTTATCATGTCTCAGAGAATCCAATGATTCCTGAGAGTTTTGAAGTTCAGCAATTTTTGATGTCTATGAGTCATTTGCCATAACTGCCATGCTTTTTCAGTGGTGGGCACAATCAGTGATGGAACCACCCAATGTTTCTTGGGTCTTCTCCTTCGTTTCAAGAGTCTACTCCATCTCTCTCCAATGGACAAGGTGAATATGGCTCATCGGCACCAATCTGATTCCTCCATCTGTAGAGATACAAGCAAACCCTCTCCCTCAAGCAGTTAACCTATCTGGTCCCTTCCAGTCACCATTTTCTGGATCTCTCCACATCACCTGGTGATTATCTAAAGACAGTGGAGCTGCTCGCACTGGACACTGCCCTTCCAGTGGGTTATAAAACCTATCTGCCAGAGCCAGTGCATCTTTGTCAAAGATTAAGAAGAAAGGGCTAGATTTAGAAGTTCTCTAGGGTTACCTGTGGCTCCCCCTTTCTTTTGTTTTTGGAGGAGCGTCTTGAAGTCTCTGTTTCTCCTCTTTACTATTGCCTGTCCTTGAAAATTAAAGGGTTTGCCAGTGGTGTGTAAAATCTTATACTATGCACAAAAGTGTGCAAAATGTTTAGAAGTATATGCAGGTACATTGTCTGTTTTTATTGCTTGTGGCACACCCATAATTGCAAATGCTTGTATAAGGAATTCAGTGACCACTCGGGCCATCTCTTTTGCTGCTGGTATTGCTTGCAAAAGTGAATCCTGAAAAAGGTGTCTACCACAACGTGGATAAAAGACAGATGACCAAAAGATTTATAATGGGTTACATCCATTTGCCAAATTTCATTAGGTCTCAAATCATGAGAGTTCTTCCTTGGAGGGAGTGTAGGAGCATGGAAAGGAAGGCAACCTGGACAGGCTCTTACTATGCTCCTAGCTTCTTGTTATTCCTGATGATATTTAGAATGAGATTCTTGGGCTTCTTGAAATAAAGGAGTATTGGCTAACATAATTAGAAGGCTATCTGCCTTTGAATTACCATCAAAAATAGGACCTGGAAGTCACTATGAGAGTGGACATGCAAGATATAAATCTTACCTGAATGCTTTCTCACTTGTTCTTGAAGTTCCTTAAAGAGCTGAGATATATTGGAGGCTACAAATTTTATTTGGGCTGTGGCAATTTTTTGTACCACACCTACTGAATAGGCCAAATCAGATATTTATGTCTCCCGGATAATAAATAAGAGCTAGAATGATTGCATACAATTCATTCTGCTGAGTGGACTGAAAAGGAGTTCTGACTACTCTCTTTATAGTTAACTCATGAGAGTATATAGCACAAATATATTTGGATGCATTTGTAAAGATAGTTGGTCCTTTAAGAGGAACTTTAGAAACCTTTTCTTCAAGAATCCATCACCAATTATGTAACAGTCTGGTTATCTTTAATGAATACCCATGTGTAAAATTTGGAGCCATGGCTAATAAAATTTGTCACTCTGGGATGGTTTCACAGCACACATTAACTTGTTCATTAGTATAAAAGGTGTATGTCTTGTCAGGTCTTATCCCAGATAATTGTACTGCTCGCTTAATGACCTTTAATAAAATTCTAGCCACAAGCACTAGATAAGGAGTAAGGCTTTGTTCTGGTTGTGCTGGGAGGTTCACCCACTCTATCACACTATCTCCTTGATTAAGGACTGCTGTGGGTGGCTCTTGTGTAGCAAAAACTGATATTTCCAAGGGTTTTTGAGTGACTCTTTCAACCACACTGGATAAAGCCAGTTCAACTTCTTTCAAAGCCTCTTGAGCTTCTTTTGTAAGTTGGCGTGATGAATTTAAAGCACAGTATCCCGTTAAAATGCCATATAATGGTTGCAATTGATAGGTAGTCAAGCCTAACATGGGACGCATCCATTGGATATCTCTTATCAATTTCTGGAAGTCATTTAAGGTGTTTAGCTTCTCTGTTCTTAAGGAGAGTTTTTGTACTGTAAACATATCCTATACTTCATATCCTAAATATTGAAAAGGAGCATGTCTTTAATTTTTTTCTGGAGCTATGTGCAATTTATAATTCCTTAGTGTTTCTATGGTTTTTTGTAGACATGCTTCTAACATTTGTTCCTCAGGTGCACATCCCAATATATCATCCATGTAATAACATTACTTTTGGAAATGCTTTTCTTACTGGAGTTAGAGCAGCAGCAACATACATTTGACACATAGTAGGGCTGTTTTTCATTCCCTGTGACAAAACTGTCCATATCTTTTATAAGGCTCAGCTAAGTTAACGCTGCCTGAAAAGGCAAATCTTTTAATATCCTCCTTATCTAGAGGAATAGAATAGAAACAATCCTTAATGTCTATAACCCAAAGAGGCCATTCTCTAGGCAATTGAGTAGGAGATAGAAGTCCAGGTTGAAGAGTTCCCATAGTTTCCATCTGTTCATTTACCTTTTTTAAATCAGTCAATATTCTCCATTTTCCAGATTTCTTTTTTACAACAAATATTGGGGAATTCCAAGGACTTAAGAGAAGGTTGTAAATGTCCTTGGTCAAGTTGCTCCTGTACTATATCTAATAAGGCCTGAATTTTATCACTACCTAAGGACCACTGTTCTATCCACACTGGTTTGGATAGGAACAGGTGAAAGTGTTGGCAGGCCTTCAATAGCAGCCCTGCCTAAAAAAACAAAGTACTCATTTTTGACCCTAATTGTTGTAAAATGTCTCTTCCCCACAGATTGATGGGGATTTTTTCAACTATAAATTTTTTTTCAACTTGTTTCGCCTTCAAATGTCTATCTCAAAGGGGTAGCATTAAGCTGCTATTGGTCCTCCTACACCAGACATGTAGGTGTCTGCCTTAATCTTTGGCCAGTGACTGGGCCAGTTGGCACCTCTAATGACTGTGCGATCTGCACCAGTGTCTACCAATCCTTCTCATAGTATGCTATTTATATAGATGATGAGCATAGGTTGATCAGCTGTCACAGTTGCTGTCCAATATATTCCTGGGTTTTGCTGCTTGGAGTCAGAATGTGGATGACTATCACCAGGTTGCTTATTAGGAGTCTGTATCAATAAACCTGATGCCACTACTTCTCCTGGTTGATAAGTTACACATTGTCTACCTGTATTAGTGACTGGGGTATTATCTACACATTCCCCAGGTTCCCACATCAGTGTATGGATGGACACTGTTTTGTAAGTATTCTCAGGAGGTAAAATGGTCAAACCTACTGTGCCTGGAGGCAAGAGATCCATAGGTTGGAGAGGAACAAATTTCATCTCTCCAGGGGGTATCTCAGTTGTCCCCAACTGCATACAACTCTATTCTTTCCAATTGTAATCCCTTTCTCCCATCAGATGGCTTCCTGGCTGATTGATCATGTCTGGGTATTGGACTTCTAGGCACTCTCTGGGTGTGGCATCGGCTGCCATCATGCCCCAAGTGTTTTTTGCCTGGAGCCCTGGGCCCCTTATCCTGTTTCCCTGAATCAGTCTACACTCTGATGTCCAATGGAACCCTCTGTTGCATTTTGGACATGGGATATTGGGTCTTATTCTCCGCCCCTGTTTTCTCCCTCTGTCTCTATGCCAACATTGAGCTTTCAGATGCCCTACTTTACCACATTGACAGCATTGCGAGTGTCTCTGGAAGTCCCTTGCCAAAAGGGGCCCTGTCTTCCCATGTTGGGATCTAGGGAAGTCTGCATAATAGCCTAGCTATAAAAGGCATTTGTGTCCACTGTGGCACAGTGTCTTATGACCTCTAAAGGTGCATCCTTGTGTAGTCCTAGTATAATTCTTCTGCAAACCTCATTAGCATTTTCTTTAGCAAGTTGCCTTATCAAAATGTCTGTTACTGTATTTTAACCATTAGTCCGTATGATAGCTGTCTGCAAACATTCCACAAAATCGGCAAAGAGTTCATTTGATCCTTGTACAATTTTTGTGAAGGTCTCGCCTTTGTCATTTTTATTGGGGAGAGAAGCCCATGTTTTGATAGCAGCTGCAGCAATTTGCTCATATGCTGCTATGGGGTAATTAATCTGTACTAAAATTTCTGCATAAGAACCTACACCTGTTAGTTGGTCACTGGTGATTGAAGTATTAACTCCACTTTGACTATTTTGTTGGGCTTGTATCCTACAGAGTTCACCATATTCAGAAAGCCACAAGTTTTATCCAGGTTCTAAGCATACCCTTGCTATAGATTTCCACTCACTAGGAGTTAAGACTTCATAAGCCAAATTCTGTAATAACATCTTAACATAAACTGATGTAGCCCCATAAAGAATGCAAGTCTTTTTCAGGTCTTTGAGGATGTCTATATCAAAAGGAGTGTATCTTCTACTCTTTTGACCTGAAGAGTTAAACTGTTGAATCACGGGATATATTTTCCAAATAGGCTTCAGATGGCCTATTTCCTTCCCTTCTTCTGTAGCTTTAAGTATTGCCTTTTTCAATCTAGTCATAGGAGGGGGTGATTGCTGGGGGGGGAGGTACTGGTGATATCACCACCCCTCCCACTATTCTTTCTCCTAGCATCCTGAAAGGTGGAGTTGAATGGGGGGAAGGGGGCATGTCAATAATCTGCTCCTTAGGTGGGGGTGAAACTTCCTCAAGAGAGCCATAAACACCTTGCCCTAGAAACTCATTTAAGTCCCCATGCCCTCTGGCAATGTGGTCTTGAGACTGTTCCTTGTCTTCCTTTTTTCCCTCACATTTCCTCATCTGGCTTTTTCTAAAACTTTTCCTTTTTCTATAACTTGCAAGATTGTTTAAGGCCAATTGAATTATGTTGTATATATAAAATGCTTCTGTGGAAATTGAATGAGGACCTCTATTGTTGTAGTATTTGTAGAGTTGTTGTCCCACAAGTTTCCAATTATCTACACTTATTTCTTCTTCCTCTAAGAACCAAGGGTATGTGCATCCTAATGTACCCAAAAGTCTAGCAATCTGTTCCCAGGTTATAATTAAATCTTGCCCCTCAATTAACTTAAGCATGCTTTCTATAGTGCCCCTTTGGGGTGGGGGGGGTAGGGACGGGGGGGGGGAGAATCTTTTCCTAACATCTGCCCCATTTCAGCTATAAAAGGTTACTAGTTTAGCCCTTAACAAAGTTAAGTTCCCTGTTTGTCTATTAAAATATTCACCTAATTTCCTGGTTACTGGAGGACTTCTTCAGTGAAAATAGGGTGCTTGGCCCACACGTTGGATGCCAAATGTTGTGACTGCATTAGTACCCTGGACATCTTAGAATCAGCTGGAGTCAGGATAAACAAAAGTCTTTATTCTTGGTCTTCTGGAGTTGCTGTCAAGGGATTAGATATAGGAATCTACACACCTCCTTTCTCTCTCTCAACACCAAAGAATGATCCTGCTTGTCCTACTGCACCCTCTGATCTCTCTTCCCCTTCTTTGTCCACACCCACAGAGCGAGCCAGCACAGAGTTGAGTAGGGTCATCCTCCAAGCATATGTTAATAGAGAATTGTCCAATTGGTAATTAGCTTTAATCTAGGTTATCTTATGTTAAGTGCATTTGCTCCATTCTAGCCCTTTACAAAATAGTTTTTTCTTTCACCTTTCCCCTCCTATTTCCCTATAGAGTAAAATAAATTTTTATATTTAATGAGGTGTGTATGTTATTCCCTCTTTGTGCTAAATTAAATGAGATTAAGGTTCAAATGATGCTCATTCCCTTCCCTTCTTTCCCTCTATTGTAATAGGTTTTTTGTGTCTCTTCATATAATGTTATCTCATTTTATTTTTTCTTTCCTGTTCTCCAATACAATCTTTTTTCCACCCCTTAATTTCTCTTTTATAACATCATATCAAAGTCAACTTATACCTACATCCTCAGTCTATTTTACCCCTTCTAACTGCCCAAACAGATACCGTTCTCAAGAATTACAAGTATTACCTTCCTGAGTAGGGATTTAAATAACATTTATTTTTCTTTCCTGTTTACCATTTTATGCTTCTCTTGAGTATTGAATTTGAAAATCACATTTTTCTATACAGCTGTGGTCTTTTTATCAGAAATGACTGAAAACCCCTATTTCATTGAATATGCATATTTTCCCCTGGAAGATTATGCTCAATTTTGCTGGGTAGTTGATTCGTGGTTGCTGTCCAAGGCTCCTTTGCCTTCTGGAAGATCATATTCACTCCTTTGATGTGGAAGCTGCTAAATCTTGGGTTATATTGACTTTGGCTCCTTGATATTTTAATTGTTTCTTTCTAGCTTCTTATATAGTATTTTTTCTTTGACCTGATAATTCCAAAATTTAGCTACAATAGTCCTTGAAATTTTCATTTTTTTTCAAGAGGTGATCAGTGATTATTCAATGATTATTTTACCCTCTGATTCTAGGATATCAGGACAATTTTTCTTATGATTTCTTAAAAAATATTGTTCAGGATCTTTTTTTGATCATGGCTTTCAGATAATCCAATAATCTTTAAATTATTTCCCCCAAGATTTATTTTTGAGGTTGGTTGTTTTGCCAATGAGATATTTTACATTTCCTCCTATTTTTTCACTTTTAAATTTTTGTTTGATTGATTCTTTATGTCTCATTGAGTCATTTGCTTCCTCTTGTTAACTTATAATTTTTAATTATTCTGTTTAGCTTTTTTTAAAAACCTCTTTTTCCATTTGGTAAATTTTACTTCTAAAGGAGTCATGTTGTTCAATGGAATTTTTTTTCTATTTCATCAATATATTTTTTAAGGAGTTTTTTTGTTTGCTTGTTTGTTTGTTTTTACTATATTTTTTCCATTTTTGCCAGATTTATATTTTAAGGAATTGTCTTCTTCAGAACATTTTTTTCCATTTCACCAATTTTATTTCCTTGAGAAGATGTTTTCTTTGATTTTTATTATTCCTTTTCCAAACTGTTGACTTCCCCCCCCCCCATAATTCTCCTGAATCACTCTCATTTCTTTCCCCAGTTTTTTCTACCTCTAAATCCTTTTTGGGTTCTTCCAAGAAAACTTTTTGACTTTAAGGCCAATTACTATTTCCCTTTTAAGCTTCAAATGGAGGTGTTTTGTCATTATTATCCTCTTTTGGGTTTATTTTCTGATTTTTCCTGTTGCCATAGTAGCTTTCTATGGTCAAGGGTCTTTCTCCCCCCTCTTTTTAAAAAATTGAGTTTTGCTCTCAGGATACAGAGGAGACTATCCCAAGCTTCTTTTGTAGGAGAACAGGGGTTTTTACTCTGGGGATGCTTCTGGTTTTCCCACTATGCTGGATTGGCTTGGTCTAATTCCATTTGTTGTGCTGAGGTTTGGAGATTTGCAATTTGCTTTCTGCACTTGGTTTGGACATCTAACAGATGGTCTGCTGAGCCATGCTGTGTTGGGACCAAGGGGTTTCTACTGTTGGTCTGTGCTGTAACTAAGAGCCTCCCACTATATTCCCTATACCACACTTGTGCTGGGCCATGCTCCTCTTTTATCCAAGTGAGACAGAGCTTTCCTGAAGTCTTTCCATTCTATCTTTCAATGGAAAATTATTTCATCCTGAATTTTGATGAGTTTTGTCACTCTAAAATCCATTTAGAAGCTAGTTTGATTTAGTATTGTTGGTGGAGAGTGCAGGCAACTTCCTGGCTTCTGTTTACCATTTGAATTGTTTTTTCTAAAGTATAATTTTGATCATGTAACCCATCATCTACTTCCTCAATGAACTATAGTGGCTCCTTCTATCTTGGGATTAAATACAAAAATGCTTTGTTTGGAATTCAAAGCCATTTATAACTAACCTAACCCCTTCATACATTTCCACTCTTCTAACACTTTACCCCCGGCATATACTTTTTCATCCATTGACAATGTTCTTTTGACTGTTCCATGAATAAGACACTCCAACTTCTTGGTATTTTCTTTGGCTTTCCCCCATGCTTGAAATGTTCTCCCTTCTCTGCTTCACATACTGACCTCCTAGGTTTCCTTTAAATCTCAACTAAAATTCCACCTTTTACTGGAAGCCTTTTCTAACTTCTCTTAATTCTAGTGCCTTCCTTCTATTAATTGTTTCCTATTCATTCTGCACAAGGCTTATTTTGTATATTTTAGTTTAGTTTAGTTTTATTTAGGTTTGCTTGTTATCTTACTTATTAGATTGCAAGCTCATTGAGGACAGAAACTGTCTTTTGCCTCTTTTTGTGTTCCCAGCACTTAGCATAGTGCCTGGCACACAATAGGTACTTAATAAATGTTTTTTTGATTGATTCAGATTAAACTTCCATGATTGCTTTATTTGATCTTCATATGGTTTGATTTCTAGTTCTTTCATTGTTCTAGTTGCCTTTTATAGAAATACTTTACCTAAAATATGACACTCAGAAGTGAAACCCTATGGTAAATGTGGTCTGACAAGAGCAGATTACAGAATTCCTCTTTTGATCTGGACACTTGTTTTAAATTTAAAAAAAAAATTTTTTTTTAAATTTTTAACTTAATCATCAACACACATGAAGTTTTCAGTTTGAAAGAATTTTTTAAAGGAATATATATATATATGTATATATAATTGTAAACTTATGTAGTTTCTTTTTAAAAAAATTTTTAGCTTTTAAAAAGTTAAATTTAATGAGGTGACTTTTAATTTTTTATTTTTATTGATATCTTTTAATTTTGCATAACCTAGATTTCCTTCTTTATCTCTCTCCCCATTTTCTCCTTTATTCATCCCCTATAATAAAATTGTTAGGATTTTTTTCCCTAAGAAAAACTAAAAAGTAGAGGAGAAAAAAATTAGCAAAACCAAAAAATTTGTCTCATGCCATATTTCACACCTGTAGATGACACTGCCTCTGACCTTTGGAAAGAAATGGAGGAGAGAAAGAGGAGAGGAATCTTCTCATATTCTTCTTCTTGGATACAAGTTTATTCTTTGTAATTTTGCAACATTCCTTTTCATTTATTTTGTGGTAGTTGCAATTTCTGTTTACATTGTTATAGTCATGGTGTGTTTTTTTCTCCAATTTTCTCGTACTTCTCCATGTCAGTTCACATAAATCTTCCCATACTTCTTTCATTATTCATATTCATAATTTCTTAAACATTGTAATTTAAAAATTTATTCATTTTGAACTAAATACAAAAAGAAAAAATGATTTTCATTTAGACAGCACTACATGAGAGAGTTCAATATGAAACTATGTATCTCCTTTTTATACTATTTCCTTTAAAAACAACTTTACTAAATATTACATATCATTTTCAATGTAACTTTTCTGAGTTTTCTTTTGTTCTTGTTGTACACATTTTTCTCCTCTCTCCACCTTACACTAGAGAAAGCTACTATTATTATACACACATATGTATGTGTGTATATGTATATAACACATATATGTATATACACACATATATATACATGTAAAACCATACTATCCAAACTTCTATTTATCAATCAGTTATTTCTCTGGAAATGAATAGCATCTTCTTTCATAGGTTCTTTGTAGTTGATCTGAGTATAATACTCAAAATAATTTCATTGTTCACTATTGTTCAAAGAACAGTGTTATTATTGCTTACAATGTTCTTATGGTTCTGCTCATTTCACTCTTCAGTGTTTCTTACAAGTTTTTCCTGATTTTCTAAAATTAATCAGCTCACAATTTCTTACAGAACAGTAATATCTCATCACAATCATATAACATAATTTGTTTAGCCATTCTTCAATTGATGTGCATCTTCTCAATCTATAATTCTTTGCCATCAAGCATTGTAATTTTCCATTACATTTAGGTAACAATTTGTTTAGTTGATATCCAGTCAGTGGGGAGGAAGGGGAAAGCTGCTTCCATAAAATGTGCTACTAAGTTTATTTTTAATTTTTTTTATTTACAAGATATATGTATGGGTAATTTTTCAGCATTGACTCTTGCAAAACCTTTTGTTACAATTATTTCCCTCCTTCCCCCCACTTCCTCCCCCAGATGGCAGGTTGACCAATACATATTATATATATTAAATACAATATATGTATACATAGCTATACAGTTATTTTGCTGCTACTAAGTTTTGATGTAAATTAAATCTTTGTTTTTGATGACTTTCTTGAAGTATACGTCTAACAGTAGGACCTTTGGATCAAAAAGTTTGAAAGTTTATACTTTGTTAATGTATTAAGACAGGATTAACTTTCTGGCTGCCATGTCATATTGTTGATTTTTTAATCTTAAGCTTTCAGGAAGAGAATCAGAGAAAGGAATGAAACAGTAGACAGCCTATTGACCTTGCAGTCAGAAAACCTGGATTCAAATACTGCCTCAGAAAAACTTAGAAATGTTCATGTGGATAAGTTACTTTATTTTGCTATATCTGTTTTATTTGTAAAATAGGGTTGAATTTGATGACATCTAAAGTTCCTTCCAATTCTAAATCTATGATTCTCTGTGAATTGTTTTATACCTATACTTCCTCTATTTCATTCTTGTACAGTAGATTGTTTGAAATTAAGTTCAGTATTTTACATCTAGCTCTATTAAATTTTATTTTCAAAGACTTAACCATTATAGCCTATTGAGATCTTTTAGAATACCATTTGTATTGTCCTGTATATCAATTATCTCTCCTAGCTTTATGGTGGTTACAAATGTGATAAGCACACCATCTATATACTTTCAACCAAACAAGTGCTAAAAACATTGAATAAGTAGAGATCCCTGGAATCTCTTTCTAGGTTGGCATAGATACATTAATAATTAATCTTGGTTGGTTTTACTCATTTAATTAGTTCTTAATAAATCCAATTGTGTTATCTAACATCTTACCATCTTTTCTGTAATAATATCTTGAGGAATTTTGTTATATGCCTTGTCAAAAAAAAAAAAAAAAAAAAGAAAAACAAGCCCAATTTCACTACATATATGGCATTCCCATTATCTACCAGTCTAGTAAAATTTTCAAAAAAAAAGAAAAGAAAAGAAAAAAAGAAAATGAGGTTACTATGGTATGACCTGTTTTTTTAAAAAATTAATTTTATAATTATAACATTTTTTTTGACAGTACAACATTATCCCTTGCACTCCCTTCTGTTCTGAATTTTCCCCTCCTTCCCTCCACCCCCTTCCCTAGATGGCAGGCATTCCCATAAATGTTAAATATGTTATAGTATATCCTAGATACAATATACAATATATGTGTGCAGAACTGATTTTTTTTGTTGCAAGGAAGAATTGGATTCAGAAGGTAAAAATAACCTGGGAAGAAAAACAAAAATGCAAACAGTTTACACTCATTTCCCAGTGTTCCTTCTCTGGGTGTAGCTAATTCTGTCCATCATTGATCAATTGGATCTGAATTAGATCTTCTCTTTGTTGAAGATATCCACTTCCATTAGAATACATCTTCATACAGTATTGTTGTTGAAGTGTATAATGATCTCCTAGTTCTGCTCTTCTGCTCATTCCATGGTATGACCTGTTCTTATTTAATCCTACTGGTTCATAGTGATCACATTGGAAATGCTCACAAACCATTCCTTTAATAAAATACCTGGGATTTTGCCAGGGTTCCCAGTACCTTTTTTTTTTTTTTTTTTTTTTTTTTTTTTTTTTTTTTTTTTAGTAACTTGAAATAATATTTTTTGTCTCTAGTCCTATGGCACCTCTCCCATTCTCCATGATTAAAAACAATTCACTAAAAGCTCAGCAATCACATCTGCCAGGTTTTTTTTTTTAAGTACTCTGGAATGTAATTCATTCAGGTTTGTTGACTTGAAATCATTAAGGATGAGTAGGTGCTATTACTAAGAACAAAGAGGTGATCACCTAAAATTCAGTTTCCATTCCTTGTTACCTATGTTTGTTCTGTCCTTCACAATCTAAGATTTATTCTCCTTAGAAGAAGAAATAAAGTGAAAATAAAAATTAATTCTACCTTTTCTCTATTGTCTCTAAAGATTTACTCTCTGAGTAGTGGTCTTTTCATTGAGTTTAAAAAGTCCATTTTGTTGTCCTTAATATTCATCAACCATCAAGATTCAAACAATCATCAATAGCAATCAAACTAATTCTATGTCTAAATTCTATGTCTTAAGTATCATTTCATAGAAATAACAGATAATTCCATGTCAGAAAATGACAACAATTAGAGCTGGACTTGTATCATTGTTCATATAGGAAAATTCCAAATGAAAATATTTCCTCTAATTTAGATGGCACCTTCTCTGCAAACTAATATTTTTAGTTGCCTAAAGAATCAAGAGAATATATTATCAGCATGCGTTAGAGAATAGACTGGAATTTAGATTACCCTATCTTCAAGGTTGTCTATCCTCATGCTGCTTCTCAATTAATGACATAAAATGCCAAAATTTTAAAAATGCAGTTAAAATGATAATGTGGGAAAATTCTACCACTTTCAGCACTTCTTTAACCAAAAAAGAAAAGGAACAGATTGATGAATTTGGCATGCCACTTTTTTTTTTTATTATATATATATATATATTTTATAATATTATCCCTTGTATTCATTTTTCCAATTTACCCCCCCCCTCTATTCCCTCCCCCCGACGACAGGTAATACCATACATTTTACATGTGTTACAATATAGTCTAGGTACAATACATGTGTGCGAATATCATTTTCTTGTTGCACAATAAACATTAGAATCCGAAGGTACATGCAACCTGGGCAGACAGATATTAGTGCTAACAATTTTCATTCCCCTCCCAGTGTTTCTTCTCTGGGTGCAGCTACCTCTGTCCATCATTGATCAACTGGAAGTGAGTTGGATCTTCTTTATGTTGAAGATTTCCACTTCCATCAGAATACATCCTCATACAGTATTGTTGTTGAAGTGTACAGTGATCTTCTGGTTCTGCTCATTTCACTCAGCATCAGTTGATTTAAGTCTCTCCAGGCCTCTCTATATTCCTCCTGCTGGTCATTTCTTACCGAGCAATAATATTCCATAACCTTCATATACCACAATTTACCCAACCATTCTCCAACTGATGGACATCCATTCATCCTCCAGTTTCTAGCTACAACAAAAAGAGCTGCCACAAACATTTTGGCACATATATATCTCTTTCCGCTCTTTAGTATTTCTTTGGGATATAATCCCAGTAGTAGCGCTGCTGGGTCAAAGGGTATGCACAGTTTGATAACTTTTTGGGCATAATTCCAGATTGCTCTCCAGAATGGCTGGATTCTTTCACAACTCCACCAGCAATGTATTAGTGTCCCAGTTTCCCCACATCCCCTCCAACATTTGTCATTATTTGTTCCTGTCATCTTAGCCAATCTGACAGGTGTGTAGTGGTATCTCAGAGTGGTCTTAATTTGCATTTCTCTGATCAGTAGTGATTTGGAACACTCTTTCATGTGAGTGGATATAGTTTCAATTTCTTCCTCTGAGAATTGTCTGTTCATATCCTTTGACCATTTATCTATTGGAGAATGGTTCGGTTTCTTATAAATTAGGGTCAGTTCTCTATATATTTTGGAAATGAGACCTTTGTCAGAACCTTTGTTTTTAAAAATATTTTCCCAATTTGTTACTTCCCTTCTAATCTTGTTTGCATTAGTATTATTTGTACAGAAACTTTTTATTTTGATGTAATCAAAATCTTCTATTTTGTGATCAATAATGATCTCTAGTTCTCCTCTGGTCATAAATTCCTTCCTCCTCCACAAGTCTGAGAGGTAGATTATCCTCTGTTCCTCTAATCTATTTATTATCTCCCTCTTTATGCCTAAATCATGGACCCATTTTGATCTTATCTTGGTATATGGTGTTCTTATCTTGGTATATGGTGTTGCCACTTTTTAAGAAGATAGAAAAACAGCAAATCTAAAATCCTCAAGTGAACATGCAAAAAAAGAAATTCTGAAAATTAAAGAAGAGATAAAATTGAAATCAAAACAATTGAATTAACAAAACTAGTAGCATTTAAAAAAAGACATCATTAACTAATATGACTATTTTTTTTTTCAGAAAAAGAAATCGAATAAGCTCTAAAAGAACTCTCAAGATAAAAAAATCTCCTGATGGATTTTGCAAGTGAATTTTGTCATATATTCAAGGGATAAATAATTCTTTTTTTTTTTTTTTTTTTTTTTTCTGAGTCTGGGGTTAAGTGA
Organism: Sminthopsis crassicaudata; assembly: GCF_048593235.1. Lineage (NCBI taxonomy): Eukaryota > Metazoa > Chordata > Mammalia > Dasyuromorphia > Dasyuridae > Sminthopsis > Sminthopsis crassicaudata. The sequence continues at coordinate 590,848,276 of NC_133617.1, forward strand.
CTTGCCCAGGGTCACACAGCTAGGAAGTGTTAAGTGTCTGAGATCAAATTTGAACTCTGGTCCTCCTGAATTCAGGGCTGGTGCTCTATCCACTGCGCCATCTAGCTATCAAGCTACCCCCTAAATAATTTTGACATTATGTAAATTACGAGTAAAAACAAGGAAAGAAGGTATCCAATCAAACAACTACTATAAGACAAATATTGTCCTAATACCTAAACTAATGAAAATCACTCAATGGGGGAAAAAAGCTAATAAGCTGTAGGCCATTATTGCTAATAAATAATCAATTGTTAAGGCAAAAGCACAAAGTCAAAAGGCTTACTCTGGGATTTACACAAAGAATGCAGGGTTGGTTCAAACCACTTTGAACAAAAATAAAGAAATTCATCTGGAGAAACAAAAGGTCAAGAGTATATAAAGGGAAATTTTTTTATAGAGTAAGAAAATGCTTTGCCAGATAGGAGGTCTGAGACACCTCTTTTTCTGATTTTAGGGAATTATACTGTTTGCTCTTTCCTTCCCAAACTGGAAAGTTCCTAATCTTTCTTCCAATTAGAAATCAGATTATCTAATTTGTATCTTGGTTAATTGTTTTCTTTTAATTAATTATTTTTATTTGATTAATTGTTTTTAATACATACAAATCTTTCTCTTCAAGGTCCAGGGCCAAGCTGAGGAAGCTTGTACCAATTTGTTTTGCAATTGGCATTCATTCTTTTTTTTTTTTTTTTCTACCTGTTTGAAATGTTTATTATAAATATTGTTTTCAAAATTTATAGATCAAAATCTTGAGACTTAGGAAAGTACATGCCCAGAATCAAGTAGACAGGGATACCAGATATGAGATTCAAACCTAGAACTTTCTTGACTTCAAGATCAACACTCTTTTCCACCACCATAGCTTCTAGGTGGTGCAGTGAAAAGTGTTCCTCTTAGATTTTGGAAATCCTGAATGCAAATCTTTTTTTTTTTTTTATATATATATATATTTTTATAATATTATCCCTTGTATTCATTTTTCCAAATTACCCCCCCTCCCTCTATTCCCTCCCCCCGATGACAGGCAATCCCCTACATTTTACATGTGTTACAATATAGTCTAGGTACAATACATGTGTGTGAATATCATTTTCTTGTTGCACAATAAACATTAGAATCCGAAGGTACATGCAACCTGGGCAGACAGATATTAGTGCTAACAATTTACATTCACTTCCCAGTGTTTCTTCTCTGGGTGTAGCTACCTCTGTCCATCATTGATCAACTGGAAGTGAGTTGGATCTTCTTTATGTTGAAGATTTCCACTTCCATCAGAATACATCCTCATACAGTATTGTTGTTGAAGTGTACAGTGATCTTCTGGTTCTGCTCATTTCACTCAGCATCAGTTGATTTAAGTCTCTCCAGGCCTCTCTGTATTCCTCCTGCTGGTCATTTCTTACAGAGCAATAATATTCCATAACCTTCATATACCACAATTTACCCAACCATTCTCCAACCGATGAACATCCATTCATCTTCCAGTTTCTAGCTACAACAAAAAGAGCTGCCACAAACATTTTGGCACATATATGTCTCTTTCCACTCTTTAGTATTTCTTTGGGATATAATCCCAGTAGTAGTGCTGCTGGGTCAAAGGGTATGCACAGTTTGATAACTTTTTGGGCATAATTCCAGATTGCTCTCCAGAATGGCTGGATTCTTTCGCAACTCCACCAGCAATGTATTAGTGTCCCAGTTTCCCCACATCCCCTCCAACATTTATCATTATTTGTTCCTGTCATCTTAGCCAATCTGACAGGTGTGTAGTGGTATCTCAGAGTGGTCTTAATTTGCATTTCTCTGATCAGTAGTGATTTGGAACACTCTTTCATGTGAGTGGATATAGTTTCAATTTCTTCCTCTGAGAATTGTCTGTTCATATCCTTTGACCATTTATCAATTGGAGAATGGTTCGGTTTCTTATAAATTATGGTCAGTTCTCTATATATTTTGGAAATGAGACCTTTGTCAGAACCTTTGTTTTTAAAAATATTTTCCCAATTTGTTACTTCCCTTCTAATCTTGTTTGCATTAGTATTATTTGTACAGAAACTTTTTAGTTTGATGTAATCAAAATCTTCTATTTTGTGATCAATAATGATCTCTAGTTCTCCTCTGGTCATAAATTCCTTCCTCCTCCACAAGTCTGAGAGGTAGATTATCCTCTGTTCCTCTAATCTATTTATTATCTCCCTCTTTATGCCTAAATCATGGATCCATTTTGATCTTATCTTGGTATATGGTGTTAAGTGTGGATCCATATCTAATTTCTGCCATACTAATTTCCAGTTTTCCCAACAGTTTTTTCCGAATAATGAATTTTTATCCCTAATGTTGGAATCTTTGAGTTTGTCAAAGATTAGATTGCTATAGATGTACCCTTTTTTGTCCTTTGTATCTAATCTGTTCCACTGATCTACCGGTCTATTTCTTAGCCAATACCAAATGGTTTTGGTGACTGCTGCTATATAATATAGCTTTAGATCAGGTACACTTAGACCACCTTCCTCTGAGTTTTTTTTCATTAGTTCCCTTGCAATTCTCGACCTTTTATTCTTCCATATGAATTTTGTTGTTATTTTTTCTAGGTCATTGAAATAGTTTCTTGGGAGTCTGATTGGTATAGCACTAAATAAATAGATTAGTTTGGGGAGTATTGTCATCTTTATTATATTCGCTCGGCCTATCCAAGAGCATTGAATGTCTTTCCAATTATTTAAATCTGATTTTATTTTTGTGGCAAGTGTTTTGTAATTTTTCTCATATAATTCCTGACTTTTCTTTGGTAGATGGATTCCCAAATATTTTATACTCTCAACATTTGTTTGGAATGGAATTTCTCTTTGTATCTCTTGCTGTTGCATTTTGTTAGTGATATATAAAAATAATTGGCATTCATTCTTAATAAATTAAGACGCTCACAAACTTGAACCTTTGTTTCCTCAGTTATTTCATCATTCACCCAAAACAAAAGGAAGGGAACCTAGAAATCTAAAATTTCAACGCCAATACATATAACTGAAAATATGATCAAAAATTTAAAAACAAAATAAAAATAAAATAGTTGCTCACTAGAACAGATCAGGTAAAAATCAGAATCAATAATCATAATAGTACTAATAATACTCATAGCAATAGTGTACAATAAAACCAAAATGCCAATGACAATAACTGAAAGAAAACTACAACAGAACAGAAATTAGGCTTAGACTAACATCTCAAACCAAATATTATAATAAATTGCAACTGGATACATGACCTAAATATAAAAGATTATGCCATATAATCATATTGAAGAAAAAGAGATCTCTCACAACTATTAATAGAAAGCTATTGGACAAACAAAATAGATATGATTGTAAAAGATAAAATGAATAGTTTATACCATTAAAAAACAATGTTAATAGTTAGAAACTGAACTGGGGGGGGGAAATTTTGTAGCAAATTTCTCTGATAAAGGTCTGATATCTAAAATATATGATTTGATAAAAATCTATAAGAACAGAAGCCCCAAAAGATTGTCAGAAATATTAAATCAGTTCTCAAAAAATCAAAACCAAATGTAAATCATCAACAAACTACAGGAGAAAGTGCTCCAGATAATTAATCTTCCTTCCTTCCTTCTCTCCTTTCTTTCTTCCCTCCTTTCCTCTCTTCCTCCCTCCCTCCCTCTCTCCCTCTCTCCCTTTCTCCCTTCCTTCCTTCTTCCTTTCATGAACTTTGACAGCCTGAGAGATAGCGAAACATAGAAGAGCCTGGTGTGCTGTGTTGATAGGGTTACAAAGAATGGGATGTAACTGAACAATTGAACAACAAAAAGAAAATAATATTTTAAGGTTAGAAAGAACTTGAAACATCTAAGAAGTGTATTACTTTCATGTTTAAAACATTTTTAAGAGCCCTCCTAATGACTTCAGGAGAAAATTATAAGCTCTTTTCTCAGTCAACATTTATTGAATACCTACTTTTTTCCAGGCACTGGGCTACCTGGGGATTCAAAAAAGAAGCAAAAGACAGTTATTGTCCTCAAGGGGTTTACAATCAAATGGGGAGAAATCAAACAAATTGTCTAGTGCTGAAATAAATCATGAGTTGAGGAATAAAATAGCTTTAATTGAGATAACAAGGTGACAAGGTTGCCACCCTGAGGAATGTCCAATGGAGTTCCCAAACTTGAGGCCTCTAGAAAAATCTTTTATATGACTAGGAAGGAAGGAGGAGAATTCAGCACAAGCTAGCAAGACTTGGTCATGAGACCCCAGTTGCTCCCAGCAGTCTGAGCCAGAAGTACCATTTCATTCTGCCTCCTTTGCTTCTCATTCCATGAATTTCATTGGAAGGGGCAAGGATTTCAAAGGCCTAGATCCAGCTTGAGTCAGGTTCCCCCCACAAGGCAAGATCTTAGGATGGATCTTAAGGTTCGAATTAGCTCAACCTAATCTCATTATTTTAAGGATAGGAATGTAAGGACATTACTGGAATCTTGGCATTGTCTGGATGACTAAGAGGTTGTGGCAGTCAATATTACAATTGATATTAATAGCTTCCTGTCAAAATGCATTAAGTACAAGCTATATACAAGATAAGAAGGAAATAACTAATGAGAAGACACTAGAATGAAGAGACATTGGGAAAGGCTTTCTTGTTTCTTCAGCCCCCTCAGCCCCTCTACAATGCAGCCTATTTGCTGTTCCCCAAACACTACATTTCCTCTTTGAATATAAGCTTCCTGATCAGGACTGTTTTTTGTTTCTTTGTATTCCTAGTACTTAACAAGATACCTGACCTCTAATAAGTGTTTGGTAAATGCTTCTTGATTGATTATTGATTGATTGACTAATTCCATTTCCCATCTCTGTACCTTTGTACAGATTGCAATTCCTACTGCAATTCTCTCCTTTCTCACTTTTAACTCTTACAGCCATTAGCTCCCATCAAGGTTAAGCATAATGGTCACCTCCTTCAAGATTCCTTTCTTCCCATTTTGTAAGAACCTCACTTTGTGGGGCAACTAGATGGCACAGTGAATAGAAAATCGGCCCTGAAATCGGGAGAACCTTAGTTCAAACCTAGCTTACGTACTTAATATTTCCTAGCTATGTGACCCTGGGCAAGCTACTTACACAAAGTAAGTACACTTTCAACCCTGGTTGAAAACCATACATACTTCATTTTCACAGATTATTTTGTATTTGGTTTGTTATACATCTTCTATTTACTTATATTGGTAAAGTTTGTGAAGTACTTTAACATATATTACCTCATTTGATCTCCATCACATCCCTGTAAGGTAATATCTAATGAAGAAGACAAGAAGTAAACAATTAAGTACAAGCTATGTAGGTTAAAAAGGAATAAAAGAAGGCATTAACTTTGAGAGGAGTTGGACTAGACCTCGTAGAAGATGGGATTTTAATTGGTACTAGAAGAAAGCCAAAGGCAAGAGTCAGAGGAAAAAGTAAATTCCAGACATGGGGGACAGCCAGAAAAAGTGCCAAGAACCAAAATACAAAGTGTCAGTAAAAAAAAAAAAAACCAAAAAAACAAAAACAAGAAAAACATACTTATGAATAACATATTGGTCTGAGTATTAGTTATTTCCTTTCTCTATAGCTTGAACAAAACCTGAGGGCTATCTGTAATTGTACTATTACTAAAAAAAAATAGCAGAAATGGTAGACAACTGTAGTAACAAAAATAATAAATTGTCTTTTTGGGAAGACAAAAAAATTCATAGTATATTTCTATATTATAACTTTACATAATTTTTTAGTCTCTGTATTTTTAATCCCTTTTTGAAATATTAAAGGAATAGCCCACATCTGGATCAATAATGTATTTGGATGAATTTATTTCTTTATGTATATAAGATAGCTGAAAGGCTCAGTGGAGAGTTCCAGGTCTAGAGTCAGAAAGATGAATTTTGTTAGGTTAAAATCTGACCTTAGTTACTTACTAGCTGTGTGATCTTGGAAAAATCTCTTAATCTTGTTTGCCTCAGTTTCCTCATCTGTAAAATGAGCTGAAGAAGGAAATGGCAAACCTCTCCAGTATCTTTGCTAAGAAAATCCCAAATGGGGTCATAAAGAGTTGGTTACAACTAAGAAACAACTAAACCACAAAATATATAGTACTTAAATTTGTAGCTATACTACAATAGAGATCAAAGATCAAATAGCATTAGATTTAAAAGATATTAGGGATAATGCAAACTTCCATATAAAGAGGAGCCAGTTCTTCTTTAAAGGAATAACATCAGTCATGTTTTTATGGCAAGAACATAATTGGCAGATATTTGTATGTATCACTTGACTAACATCCCAAGATGGCTAAGTAGGAAGCTGTGTCAAAAATTCTGTATTCTAATCCTGACTATTAAGGGAGGAATTACAGTCTGCTAGGTGATTCAGTGGGTCAGCTAGGTGGTGAAAGGGAAAGTGTACCAGGCCTGGAATAAGGAAGCCTCAGACGCTTACTTAGCTTACTTAGTGTGACCCTGAACAAGTCATCCCTTTTTGCCATGACCTGCAGAAGAAAATGTCCAACCATTCCACTATCTTTGCTAAAAAAAAAAAAAAAAACAAACAAAAAACCAAAAAAAACCCCAAAAAACAAATGGTCACTAAGAGTGCAGTATAACTGAAAAATAACTGAACAGTTATAATCTGTTACTTATAATAATGGGTTATGTGACTCATAAAGTCCTGAGTTCCATTCTTGACACCCTTGTTGACAATTTTTGTTTAATTTTGTAGTCCCTTTGTGTCAGTTTACTGCTCTGCAATTTGGGAGTAATGCCTCCTTCACAGTTCGGCTGTAAATGGTCCAGTAATAAGTTACAGATTGCACAGTGAACAGATTAAATAATATGAAATATTTAACATTATTATTAGAGTGAGAATGATGGAAAGTAAACACATTTAAACACAATATTTGGTGAATGAATTAATGGCATTGCACCGGATGACTATGGAATAGGGATACTTGGTGAATTAAACCTCAAACTTTTCATGCTGTTTCACCTTATGACTAACAGAGGTTCAAAAGGTGGGAAATTCAAGTCATTTTTAACTTTTTATAGACTTTTCTTTCTCATTTGAGATCAACTCTACAACTTTTATAACTTACTTAGTAGCCATATTCAGTGTTATAATTACTATCTACATTTACACTGATTTCTATAGCACTTCAGGGATGAGAAAAGCTATTTAAGATCTCTGATAAATGAGTTGAATTTTTCCCTTATAAATACAGACGTTGTCCACTTGCCCTTAAAAAGTTTTATTAATGTCTTTTAAAAAATAATATTCATTTCCTAGTAATTCCTCCCCACCATAAATATTCCTAGTAACAAAGAAACAGCTATACAAAGTCAGTCAAAAAAATTACTGTATTTGAGCAGTATTAAGTACATCTTAAGCTGTGTGACTTTGGGTAAATTGTGTACTTGCCCAATAAAATTACTGTCCAACTCAAATGACATAAATAAAAGATGAAAATCTATTCAAGTAGCTCACAGAAACTGAGCTACTTTGTTGTTTTTGCTTTTATTTATGTTTTTTTGCAAGTCAATTGCAATTAAGTGACTTTCCTTGGGTCACATAGTGATAAGTATCTGAGGCCACATTTGAATTCAGGTTCTCTAGACTCCAGGGCTGGTGCTCTATTCACTGTGTCATCTTGCTGCCTCTCAAACTGGCCTACTTTGGATCATTGTCAGATTAAATGAACATTCCAAGTCAACTAAGCATTATGTGATTCTTACTTATAATCATTCAGTGACAGAAATCCATTTGCTCTGCAAAAGATTAAAATTCTGTACTTCATAAAATTTATTTTCTCAAATGAAACAATCTTATTTTCCCTTTTTTAAAACAAATTTCTCAGGTTCCCCTTAAATGGGGCTGTGGATGTGTGTGTGTGTGGTGTGTGTAAAAAACTATCTTTAGTTGTACAACATTGCATTATAATTTAAATAAATAGCTGGTAGTTATTATTGAAGTGTGACTTTATAAGAATTGGCCCACATTAATTGTTATGGGGTAGCTAGCCCTACCTAGCCGATTGAGTGTCTGACCTGAAGTTAGGAAGAACTCAAGATCTCAGACACTTAACAACTGTGAGACCCTGAGCAAGTCACTTAACCCAATTTTCTCATTTGTAAAATGGGGATACACTGGAGAAGGAAATGGCAAACTATTCTAGTATCTTTAACAAGAAAACTCCATGGACAGAATCCACGGGGTCATGTAGTGTTGAACTGGACTGAACAACAATAATACCTTCATTCTTAGTGATTATGTGTGGTAACAACTGCTCTTTGTTTTTGTTTTTTTTTTTTGTTTTTTTTTTGATTCACACCTCTAACTTCCCATTTAACGCTCTTATTAATTTATTAGTCCTTTTAATTATATTCTGATAATATAACCCCAAATAAAAATATAATAATATAGATTGCTGTTAGAAGGTAAACTATCATATAAACATTTGTTATGTGTTATAATTTTAAAATGTAACACAACTTGCCATGTATATGTTGTTATAAGACAAATAAGTTTATGAATTTTTTTTAAGAGGAGACAGTCAAAATGCTACATGACCTGATGACAGTTTCAGACAGATGCAGCTCAGCAAGAGTATCTGGAAATTTTGTCCCTAGACATGTTTTCCAAACTGCCATTTTGTAATAGAATGTAAACTCTCTGAGATTAGGGGGTTTTAATTTTTGTCTTTGTACTTTTAACACTGAGCATAGTGGTAAAGAGTTAATAGGAATTCAGTGAATGTTTATTGATGACTAGCTATGCTACTCCAATAAATGGTTAAATTGAAGAGTCTTCCCCGATTTTAGTGATGAGGAATATCCACAAATTTCATTTCATTGATTTCTAAGTCTAATGGCATTCATTTGAAATTTTGCTCCTCACTTTTTACAGACAGATCTATGGAAAATAATTTCATTTCTTCAAGGTAACTAACAGGAAGCAAACAAAGGAAATAACTTTCTTTTGGTATAATCCAAGGCTTTGTCATTAGGTTTCAGTAGCCTAACATAATATAAAATCAGAATATATTTCATTTTCTATTATTGCAGGGTTATTTTATAATCTCTCAATAATTTCCTCCATTATATTCATGTATTAAACTGATCTGGAAACACTGAGAATTTTTCAGTCTTCATTTAAAAAAAATTTTTTTTAAACTAAGAAAAACACTAAAGAATGTGATGAGTTGCCAATAAAATTGATTACTGATTGATTATTGAAGTAAGATAAGTGCCTTAATCTCCTTTGGCCTCAGTATCCTTACTAGCAAAATGAGGAAATTGGATTAAAATCCCCTTTCTGATCTTATTCTATGATTCTATTATCGTAAGTAAAGAAATTTAAAGAAGAAAAAAATTCTTTTTTGTGTATTGTTACATAACTACCAATGAAATGTATATTTTCATATTAAATATATTATTCACTTTAAACAGGATAGATGCCTTATTCCATATTTATTAAATATCAAGAATTTAAAAGACATTTTACAGATATTCATGTAGGGAGATCTCTACAGCTAGCAACTCAGCAATGATCAAAAGCCTACACATAGATTGTAGAATCATAGCTGAGAGGTTCATCAGAGGCCATAAAACATGACCCACATATTACTTTTCACCATAAAAGTGGGTAATTTGAAATTGAAAGTGCCAAAATGGAACTTAAATAATGCAATTTCATTTGCAAGCTTGCTGCCTTTAACAATAAAATACTATTCATCCAATATTCATCAGATGTTGATGAAAAACACTATAATTCTGATTCTTTATAAAGGGCTGTATATACAAACAAATGACCTAATCTCCTCATTTACAGGGAAATCGAGCCCAACATCACACAACTAATGTATCAATGGCAGGATTTAAATTCAGGTCTTTCTGATTCCAAACCCTAGATTATATCCACCATACCATACTATCTCTTCTCTATATTTAAATATTTAAGTCTACTGACATATTCTGTTGGCTCATGGGTACATATCAGATTTGAGTTTCATTGTCTTCCACAGTGTGCAACTCAGTGATAAATATTATTCAGTTGTTATTGTTGTTGTTTAGTTGTATTTCAGTCGTGTCCAATTCTTCATGACCCCATTTGAGGTTTTCTTGGTGAAGATATTGTAGTGGCTTGCCATTTTCTTTTCCAATCCATTTTATAGATGAGAAAACTAGGGCAAATAGGATTAAGTGATTTGCCCAAGAACACATAGCTATTAAGTGTCTGATTTGAACTCAGGAAAATGAGTTCCTGAGCCACCTAACTGCCCCTAGTAAGAACCCAGTAATTAATTGGTTTTGTTAATACATGAATATATATATATATATGTGTGTGTGTGTGTGTGTGTGCGTGTGTGTGTATATGTATATATATATATATAAAATGTTTATGTTGTATATTGATGATTTTATGTTATTTACTTTGTTACTTGAAGAGACAATGTTTTAATTTTCTGTATAGCTTCTAATTTTCCATTTCAGCTAGGTCACTACCAAGTCCATTACCTGTTCTGAGTCTACTCTGTAAAATTTGACTAAGAATTATACTGACCTTACAGGGTAGCTGTGAGAACCAAAAAAAAAAAAAAAAAAAAAAAAAAAAAAAAGCTTAGGTAAAGTACTATGCAAAAGTGCCATCTACATATGAGGTAGGAAAAGGAATGTTTACCAAAGAATTAACAAACATTCCCTTCATTTTTGTATTTTTGTAACTAGATATGTACAGACACACATTTTTTTTCATAGTAAAAGTCAGTAATTTGAAATCAGAAGTGCCAAAACGAACCTAGCTAATGCAATTTCATTTGCCAGCTTGCTGCCTTTAACAGTGAAATAACTACTTACCCAGTGCTCATGAGATGTTGATGAAAAAGCTTTTCTCACTCCTGCTTTCTAGAGGAATGTTGTTTGTGTGCACAAATGCTCTGCATATGACCATAATGTTTGCTTGAATGCACAGACCCTCCTGTAGCTTCCCCAATATGCAACACAGAATTAGGTTGGATTATTTAGATTCAGAATATAATGCAAATTGTGTAGACAGTAATGGAACTTATCCCTGGAAATTCTGCTTCCAAACAATGTTTATGAGGATTTAGACTACACTGTAGTAAGTAGTTTCCCAGATAAGTCATATTCAACTCAGTGTCTTGACTCTCAACAGGCTTGGTTTGGATATTCTTTACATCTTAAACCACAGCCAATAATACTTTCTTTGATTCACAGTAAGCACATGCTAGACAAAAACCAAAAAAAAAAAAAAAAAAAAAAAAACCCTCAAAAAAAGGACTTGATTCAAGTCCTTCCAACAAAGCAGGAATGTGGCAGCTTTGAGAACAGTGGTGATTTGTGAAGGTAGAATTTTTTTAAAGCTGGCAAATGAGGTATCAATGATATAACAATAAGTTATGTGATTTAGGATCTCAGCAGATTTTTGGTTTAGAACATATAAGTTCTTCTGTAATATTGTTTCTCTCTTTCTAAACCTCTAGCACAACTATGATTTCCCCCAAATATCATTGATGAGGATAGAAATAAAGAAATTTTTGAAAAATTCCCAAGATATCCAGATTGTAGCTCTGAGATATTCACCTCTGTGTTACAGTCATGAGTGACAATTTAGAACCAGTCTTTTGAGAACCAATTGTTAAATTTCCAGTGAGCATTTATATCGTAGAAATTGGCAATCACTAAAAGTCAGGGCTTTATAAATGGGTCATGCATACATTTGGTGGAGTGGTGGTGGGAAAGAACCAATTATTAAATATTTACCAGCTTGCTCTTGGTTACAATTCAGTTACCTACATTGACCTTGAGAATAACTTTGTCTTGACTGAATTAATCCATTACAGACAGTTGAGAATTGATGTGAATCCTACCACAAGGCATAAGTGTTATACTGGAATATAAATCTTCTCTGGAATTTTGAACTTTTATATCAATTGAGATTTTAATAGTAACTATGAGAAAGATGGCAGAATCATTCAAAACTATAGTTTGATAAGATTTATAGATTGTATATGCTATAATTAATATAATATTATACCATAATAATGCTATTATAATATCATTATCATGCTATATGTTATTATAACATAATATTTATATTTGTTATAATATAATATGATATAATAATATAGAATGTGATTTTTGCCAAAAATAGCAATTTAGTGCTCTAAGATTTAGAGCAAGAAAGGACCTTTTTAATAGTTTGATTATGATGTAGGAAGATTATGTTATGTTTACCCATGTAGATTATGTGTCTACTTGGGTGGGTCTAGATGTTGCTTTCAGGAAGTTATGAACATATATCTCTTGAGTCTCCTCTTCCCACTCTTCTCCAAGGAAGGTTTCCATTCTTGCCAGGAAGAAGAAGAGATTGGAGCCAGAGGCTGTTCCCCTCAATTAAAAAGTACTAGGCTAGAATTATATATATCTGCTCCCTTAAATAGGGGGAAATAATTTTTAGGTTCAAGCTGAGCTCTTGATTGCCATCTCTCTAACTGGGAAGGATTACCATATCCAAGGTTTGACTTTCCAGCTTCAGTTGGAGTAGGCAAATTACAGCCTGGGGGCTAAATCCTGTCCCCTCCTCAGCTAAGAATGGATTTTACATTTTTAAACATAAAACTTTATTTTAAAACACAAAATACATTTTTAACTCAGAGGACTTTACAAAAATAAGTTTCAGTGCTATAGTTTGCTAACCTTTAGACGATAAGATCACTCAGGTCCCCTCTAATTCTGGATATGAAGGAATGTGCAAAAAAACTTGAGTTTTTAGTAGTTTGAGTAGTACTCAAAATGAGCCAACAGTGCAATACGAAGCCAAAAAATAGTACTGCCAATCCTAGGCTAGATGAAGAAAGGCATGTCCAGAATGAGGAATGTGTTAGTTCTCCTGTACTCTGTCTTAGTTAGATCACATTTGGAAAATTGTTCAATTCTGGACAACACATTTTAGGAAAGATGTTGGCAAACTGGAGAGGGTCCAGAGGATGTTGATTAGAAGGTTGAAAATACTAAAGGTCTTGTTGAAGAAAAAGGGAATGTTTATCCTAGAGTAGAGAAGGCTTAGGAGGGACAACATAATTGTCTTCAAGGACTTGAAAGGTTGTGGGATAAATGCAGGGATTTGGCTTCTTCTGGACCCAGAGTACTTAGAGCAATGGATGGTAGATATGGAGGAACAAGTTAGGTTCAAGGTAAGGGAAAGCTTAGCGGGTTTCTGGGCCGAAGGGTTTTCCTAGAAACAGATATGCACAAACCTATCAGCTTTCTAACAATCAAAGGTGTTCAAAAATGTAGTTAGCTGTAGGATGACACTGAGATCTATCAGGGTTCAGCCCACCCCTTTTACTTCTTATAGGAATGAGTTTTTCCTAAAAGGAAAACTGCCCCTGACCCTTCTTGGTCTTCCTCCTGCTTTTAATTGTTAAGTTTTTTCTTTTGTCTAGCCTAAATTTGCACCATAGAATAATAGACTTAGAAATGGAAAGGATTGCAGAAGTAATATAGGCCAATATCCTCACTTTACAGCCTAGAGAGTTTAGGTGAATTTTCCAAGATTACCCAGATACTAAGTGATATAGGTGGGTTCCAAAATTTAAGCTTAGGTGTGCAGTATGGGCTAGTTCCTTGAAGGGCTTTGGGGTCAGCCAGAGTCAGGATAAATTAAAATCTTTGGTCTTTAGGGGAAGAAGTGAAGGAGACAGACAAATTGCCACAAGGCTTCTGGATTCTCAAGTCCAAAGTCGCCAACTTCTCTCCCTTTGTCCTGCCACAAAGTGACTCTGGCTTGTCTCACCCTCGCCTACAATTATCTTAACACCAAACATTTGAGCCAGCATCAACTGTGAGAAGAGCCATTTATCCAAACATATGCTAATAGTCATTGTCTCATATCGAATACATAATTAGTCTTAAGTGCTCAGTTGTCTGATTCAAACACACCTTTTTCAGAGTTTCAGCTCTTTATATCTCCACTTTCTTTTGTTTTAGAACACAGGTGGTCATGCTATCCCTGACTTCTCAAGGGGGTAAGAACCCCCAAAAGGTGATCAAGCCCCCCTGATTTCTCAGGAAGGGACGTGAAAGCACCAAAAAGGAGGTGATCATGCCCTCCCCAACTTCTCAGGAAGAGAAATGAAAAACACCAAAGGGAAGTGGGGAGTCAAGCCAGAGATTGTTAGCAGGTTTCTGGGCTGAAGGGTCTTCCTAGAAACAGATATGCACAAACCTATCAGCATAGGAGGTATTACACAAGCACATAGCAATAAAGCACAAGTTATATGAAAAGATGCTCCAAGTCATTATTAATCAGAGAAATGCAAATTAAGACAACTGTGAGATACCACTACACACCTGTCAGATTGGCTAGAATGACAGGGAAAGATAATGCTCAATGTGGGAGGGGATGTGGGAAAACAGGGATACTGATACATTGTTGGTGAAGTTGTGAATACATCCAGCCATTTTGGAGAGCAATTTGGAACTATGCTCAAAAAGTTATCAAACTGTGCATACCCTTTGACCTAGCAGTGTTACTACTGGGCTTATATCCCAAAGAGATCTTAAAGAAGGGAAAGGGACCTGTATGTGCAAGAATGCTTGTGGCAGCCCTCTTTGTAGTGGCCAGAAAATGGAAACTGAGTAGATGCCCATCAATTGGAGAATGGCTGAATAAATTGTGGTATATGAATATTATGGAATATTATTGTTTTGTAAAAAATGACCAACAGGATGATTTCAGAAAGGCCTGGAGAGACCTATATGAACTGATGCTGAGTGAAATGAGCAGGACTAAGAGATCATTATATATTTCAACAGCAATACTATATGATGATCAATTCTGATGGATGCGGCCCTCTTCAACAATGAGATGAACCAAATCAGTTCCAATAATGAACTGAACCAGCTACACCCAGCGAAAGAACTCTGGGAGATGACTATGAACCAATATATAGAATTCCCAATCCCTCTATTTTTATCTGCCTGCAGTTTTTCTTTCCTTCACAGGCTAATTGTACACTATTTCAAAATCTGATCCTTTTTGTACAGCAAAATAACTGTTTGGACATATATACATATATTGTACTTGACTTATACTTTAACATGTTTAACATGTATTGGTCAAAATGCCATCTGGGGAGGGGTTGGGGGGAAGGAGGGGAAAAGGTGGAACAAAAAGCTTGGCAATTGTCAATGCTGTAAAATTACCCATGCATATATCTGGTAAATAAAAACTATAATTAATAAAAAAAATTTTTAATGTTTAAAAAAAAAAAAAGATGACTCTCCCCATGTCAGTACAGGCTCAATGTGGTGTAAGAAACATGAATTGTATATGCAAGTAGTGATATAACAAACAATATGAATCAACATGGTGTTGTAAAAGATTTCCAGAAGTCCTAGAAGGAGGGTATATAAATAACAATCACACATATGCCTCCTTCAGCAGCCAAAAGATAGTCCAAAACCAATCCATTGTCTATTACTTCATATATCAGGAAATCCAATGATCCCTGAAAGTTTTTGAAGTCTTGCAACAGTCTTTTTATGTGTTAGGGCATCCAATGATTCCTGAGGGTTTTCAAGTCCTGCAACAGTTTCATCATGTGTCAGGGAATCCAATGATTCCTGAGGGCTTTCAAGTCCTACAACAGTCTTATCATGTCTCAGGGAATCCAATGATTCCTGAGGGTTGAAGTCCTGCATCAATCTCATTAATAATTTTTGATGTCCATGAATCATTTGCCATAACTGCCATGCTCTTTCAGTGGTGGGCACAATTAGTGATGGAACCACCCAATGTTTCTTGGGTCTTCTCCTTCATTTCAAGGGTCTGCTCCATCTCTCTCCAATGGACAAGGCGAATGTGGCATCTGATTCCTTCTCCATCTGTAGAGATACAAGCAAACCCTCTCCCCCAAGCAGTTAACCTATCTGGTCCCTTCCATTTACCACTTTCTAGATATCTCCACATCACCTGCCAATTATCTAAAGACAATGGAGCTGTTGGATATTGCCCTTCCAGTGGGTTATAAAATCTGCCAGAGCCAGTGCATCTTTGTCAAAAATCAAGAAGCTAATAGTATAAAGAGCTAGATTTAGAAGTTCTCTAGGATTACCTGTGGCTCCCCTTTTCTTTTGTTTTTGGAGGAGCATCTTGAGATCTCTGTTTCTCCTCTTTACTATTGACTGTCCTTGAGGATTAAAGGGTTTGCCAGTGGTGTGTAAAATCTTATACTGTGCACAAAAGCATGCAAAATGTTTAGAAGTATATGCAGGTCCATTGTCTGTTTTTATTGCTTGTGGCACACCCATAATTGCAAATGCTTGTATAAGGAATTCAGTGACCACTTGGGCTGTCTCTCTTACTGCTGATATTGCAAAAGTGAATCCTAAAAAGGTGTCTACTACAACATGGATAAGAGACAGAAGACCAAAAGATTTATAATGGGTCACATCCATTTGTCAAATTTCATTGGGTCTCAAACCATGAGGGTTCTTCCCTGGAGGGAGTGGGAGCATGGGAAGGAAGGCATGCTATACAGGTCCTAGCTCCTAGCTTCCTCTCTTGTTATTCCAAATTGAATCAGGACCTTTATCATTGTAATATTCACATAGTTGATCTCCTACTCGTTTCCAATTATCTGCTTCTATTTCTTCTTCCTTGAAGAACCAAGGGGATGTACATTCTAATATATCCATGAGTCCATCTATCTCCTCCCAAGTTACAATTAAACCCTTTATTTGTCTGAATATGCTTCCTGTAGATCTCCCATGGGGTGGTGTTGAGGGTAGGGGTGGGGGAGAATCTCTTCCTAATATCTGCCCCATTTCAGCTAGGAAATGAGAGCTATTAGTTTAGCTCTTAACAAAGTAAGTTCCCTGTTTGTATATTAAAATACTCATCCTATTTCTTGGACACAGGGACTTGTTCAGTCCTTGGTTCATGTTGGGTGCCACATGTGGAGTACGGGTTAGTTCCTTGGAGGGCCTCAGGGTCAGCCAGAGTCAGGATAAATCTTTAGGGGGAGAAGTGAAGGAGACAGACAAACTGCCACGAGGCTTGCCAATGATGTACCTTATAATCTGGAGTCCAAAGTCGCCAGCTTCTCCCCTCCAGCTGCAAAGTGAGTCTGGCTTGTTTCACCCCACCCTCTAATCCTGGCCTAAGATTATCTTTACACCAAACATTGAGCCAGAATCAACTGTGAGAAAAGTTATTTATCCAAACATATGCTAATAGAGTCATTGTCTCATGTCAAATAGGTAATTAGCCTTAAATTCTCAGTTGTCTGATTCAAGCACACCTATTTTTCAGAGTTTCAACCCTTTACACTTGGGTTTTGTGACTTCAAATCTATTGCCTTTTCTACTGTGCCATACTGCCATAGTTGGACTGGCTATTTCTCAGTGTTAGGGTCCTATCAGATAAGCTTCTATACAGTTTTTTCTCTCTTCCTTACCCTCCCTCTGCAAGTGCTCCTGGAGATGTCTAGGTAATAGAAGCTTTCCATCACTGATATGGTATACTTCTGTCCAAGATTGCTGATCTTTTTCCCAAACTCTTTATCTAACTCCTCTTTCCATTCAGGTAGTCTGTAGTATGTTCTAGTGACAAACATCACTTTTGTTTCTTTCTCTTCAAGTTTCACCCAAACACTCTCCACTGTATTTCACCTTGAATTCATTACAAGTATACCTCTGGGGTGTATGAGCATTCAGGGAGGACCAGCATCTCTGGTGTGAGGGCTTGCCAAGTCCTTTTCAAGGCTCCTTTTTACCTTTGGAGTCCTGATCCAGCTCTCCCCTGTGGCTCCAAGAAGCTATAGCATGTGCCACAGCTAACCCCAGTGAAACCATTTCTGCAGAGGGTCTAAACCAGGTTGAGGGTAACTGACAGGCCTCAAACCCAATGGTGAGTTGGAGGATGTCTACTCCAAGCATATGAAGACATTCCCTATCAGAATGGATGGATGAGAACAATTTGTTCCAATGGCCATGAAGGGGGCTGAAGAAAGTGCTAGGGAGCATTTAGAGCATGGTGATACTTTGAAGATGCCAGAGTTATTCACTGCATCTTGGGCCATCACTAGTTGCTTTGAATTTTATCCTGACATTGGACTTTGATGACTAGAAAAGTGAGGTTAATGGCATTGTGAAATTCTGCCTCACTTAAATCCAATTCATTCGCAAGTCAAGACATCACCCCATATGGTCATTGGTCCTTTTCCAAAAGAAAGCAGGAGTAATACTCTTTTACACAATACTATCCCCAGTGATCCTGTAATCCAATTTGCATTGATTACTGCTTTGTCCATAAGAGGGACTTAATAAATGTTTGAATAGAACTGAGAAGAGAATAAGGGAGAGTGTTTTGGGGATTGCTATGTATGTACCAGAAACCCATTGATCCATTAAAATAGACATTTTTCCATGAAATTGGGACTCTTCTGGAAAATTTGAGAAAGATGTTCTTGTATACATCAATCCTATTTTTTATAGTGACACGTCATTTTTATGTTATGTAGACATCTGGCACTGTAGATAGAATATTGAACCTGGAGTTAGAAAAGCCTGAGTTCAAATCCAGTCTCAGATACTTACTGATCATCATAAACAAGTGACTTAACTATTGTCTCACTTTTTTCAACAATAAAATGGGAATATTAATGGCACCTATATTACAGTGTTGTGTGATACTATGATAATATTTGAATAAAAAGGGCTTAATACAGTGTATTAAATACATAGTAGGTGCTATTTAAATGCTTATTGCTTTTCTCCTTTCATTCCCTTCTATCAGCAGGCCCCAGGACCCAAATCATAGATATTGTGCACTGGATTCTTCACTGCTACTGTTTATTATTTTAGCTACTGGGTTCTCCATAATCAAGATACCTAGCTCTTCTGCAGAGGAAGACATAATTTACATTGCCTTTCCTCCTTCCCTCTGTCCCCAAGTGTACCTCTACATTTCCTCTTTTCCCTAAAAGCAATATACTGCCATCTTTATGTTTTAAAATATTATCAATCACTGAAAAACAAATATATTAAGATTGTGGGACAACATAGGAATGAGAAGAAATTCCCAGAATTTGAGCATTGCATTGTCACACTGTAATTGACAAAGGTATTTGCTTTAACGATACATATCATATTCCATCCATGCCTGCCCATTTTGTGGGACTCTATTCCATGTCTTCCCATAGTTTCCCAACAGTCTGGGGATTTCACTGAGTGTTGGCTATCCCTTATTCCAGTATTTCTCTCCTTCTTTACCTCCTTCCCACTTCAACTTCTATTACCTTCCTCTCTTAAAAAAATTATGTATGTCTATATGTGTTTGTATGCACACGAATATACATATATATACATATAGACTACATATATGCATTCAATACATGTATATATTGAATATATAGGCACAACACACACAAACATATAGCATATGTGTATACATGCACATGTATGTTTATATACTTTGTTAATATTATAAAAGGAAATATTAAACACACATCATATTTGAACATATGTTACATGTTGAACATAGACTTAATATATCAAATATTCATTACATACACATATATGTATATGTACATGCATATATAACACTACATGTATGAGTACATAGAATATACCTAGCTATCTTCCTCATTAGAATGTAAGCCCCTTAAAAGAGCCATTTTTGCCTTTCTTTGTATATCCATCTAGTATTTAACACTATGTCTAGTATAAGTTCAAAATAAATGGTTTTTGATTGATTAAAAAGAAGCAAGTTGTTTGTTTGTTTTTTTCAAAAAGTACCTTCTCATAGTAAAAAAAAATCTAATCTTTTACATGATGTGGGAATTTGTGTGCCAGAACTCAAAAGAGTTGAGACTTGCTGACAAGATGGCAACTTGAACAGAAGGCAGTCACCTGACTCCTACATGCTTACTCTAGCAAAACCCTCAGGTTCATATCAAACCAAATAATGATCAATAAATCCAGAGAAATTATAGTAAGTGAGATGTTCCACCTTAGTTCTGCATAAAAAGTCAGATAGTAGCTTATGGGCAATAGGAAAAGGGGTTCCTCCAGAAAAACAAGTGCCAGTATGACCAGGCTTTGGACATAGGTAGTATGCAAAACAAAGCATCTGAAGGCATGACTTTTTCTGTGAAAGTCCCAGAATAGGTAGAAAGCCCCAATATGGGAGTCTTGGAAGTCCTTGGTAAAGGAAGGAGTAGTGACTAGTGGGATGTTATACTGCTCAGACCTGTTCAGTCTAGACCCAAGATGACATAGAGAATCCTGAACATCCAGCATTCTGAATCTCAACCACCTGGGAAAGGGTGAATCTCAGGAGACTGAGGTCAGTGCAAGAACTCAGGAAACTCAGGATGAGACCTTAAGGAGTCCAACCCTGCCAGAAAGTTCCAAATCAGGAACCAAAAGCTGGGGAATTAAGTGAAACAATACATTGATAAGTATCAAAAAATTATCAAAAATCTAACCCAATAATAACTATAAGGAAATACTCAAAGGAAAAAATGAATTTTCCATCAAAATTATATGAATATATAGGAGAAGTAAAACAAGTGGTTTTTAAAAAATGAAATAAAATTCTATAGAAGAGATTTGAAAAGAAAATAAGTAGTTCAGGAAAGAAATTGATCAACCTTACTCAAATATTACCTAATGTAATACCTAAAAACTAGAAGAGACCAAATAGAAACCAATAATTCCATGTGACAGCAAAATCAAATATTGAAAAACAGTAGAAAAAAGTGAAAGATCAGATATAAAAATCAAGTGACTGATAAAAAAAAAAATCAAGAAGAGATCATTTAAGAATCACTGAGCACCCTGAACGAAACTGAATTAATTGCATGAAGCTACCAGATTAACCTGATGGTCAGTTTGGTCAGTAGTAGTATTAATAATCATGTTCATATGCCAAAGGAGCTAAAAAAAATTGTATACTCTTTGATTCAGCAATATCATTACTAGTTTTGTATCTTAAAGAGATTTTTTTTTAAAGTGTGGGAGGAAGGAAGTATTTGTATAAAGGAATTTATAGCAGTTCTTTTTGTAGTGGCTAAGGATTAGACATTGAGGAGATGCCCATCAATTGGAGAATGGATGAACAAGTTGTTGAATAAATGATGAGCAGAATGATTTCAGAAAAACTGGAAAGACATAAATTGATTCAGAGTAAAATGAGCAGAATCACAAGAATACTGTACATAGTAACAGCAATATTATATAATGAACAATTCTGAATAACTTAGCTATTCTCAGAAATACAATGATTTAAGATGATCTTGAGGACTTATGATGAAAAATGCTATCTTCAGAGAAAGAACTGACCAAAGCATTCTATTTTTCTCTCCTTCCTCCTTCCCTTTCTCCTTTTTTCCCTTCCTCCTTCACTCTTTTTTCTTCTTTTTTCCTTCCTTATACAAAATTACTAATGTGGAAATATGTTTTACATGATTGTATATGTATGAACTATATTGGATTGCTTACTCTTGGGGACCAAAAAGAAAAGAGGAGGGTAGAGAAGTTAGAACTCAAAATTTAAAAAAATATTAAAATTGTTTTACCTGTAATTTGGGGAAAATAAAATATTATTTTAAAATTTTATAAAATAATAATGTTCAGAAAGACTAACTCCACTTAACATTTCATAAAACCAAAACTCTTAGGTAGCACTATTCACTTATATTCTTTGTAGAAATAGTACTATAATTAATACTAAAATAAGTAGGAAACTTTACCATTCTCACTTTAAACTTCAGTGTTTATATTCAGGAAATCTGGAGTGAATATGGTACTGAGTGCCAAGAGCTGTAAGGTTTCTGTCTTGGCTTTGCTTTGAGCTCACTTTGTAGCTTCTGACAGAGCTAATTAATTAGTTCTCTGGTTCTTACTCTTGGGCTGTAAGACTGAAGATGGTAATATTCCCCCTGTGAGCACTGTAGAAACAAGTCAATCCACAAGCATTTATTAAGCCCTTCCAATGAGTGAGGTGCTGTGCTAAGTGCTGGGGATACAAAGAAAGGCAAAAATATGTGCCTTATATTCTAAAGGGGGTAGGGAAGTAATAATATGTAAACTGCTAGGGACATAAAAGGTTTCTACAGAAAAGATAGCAATCTGAGAGAGAAGGGTATTATCAACTAGAAGTATGGACAGGGGGAACCAAAAAAGACTCCCAGAGCAAGTTTTGAGCTGAGTTTTTATTTTGTTCCTTAAGACCAGGTCTTCCTATCTCACCTGGCTGAAAGTTTCTAGGGAGTTGTGACTTGTTCCACTTCTGATTTGGCCTGATTTGGTGTGATTTTCCTGCCCTTAGAGTGGACACCCATCTAGCTCAGAATTTCTAATCAAGAGGTCTGTCAGTCTTATCCTCTCCAGCAGCTGGAATTTCTTGGCATGTGCCAAGACAATTGGTTTTAGCTAATGAATAGTTAATAAACATTAAGTGCCTACTGTGTGACAGGTATGTACAATGTTTATTGCTGAAGATACAAAAGGGCAAAATGTTTTCTGCCCTCGAGGAGCCTAAGTCCAATAGTAATTAGCTGAGTTTTGAAAAACAAAACAAAACAAAACAAAACCCGGATGAGGATTGAGATGATTGAATAGTCCAGGTATGGAAGATGCCTATAGACATAAAAAAAGTGGAGAGCTATGTTTGAGGAATTTATAAGCAAGCAGAGTATGGAGAAAAAAAGTGGGAGAAGGTTGAAAAGTATGAAGGAAGGGGCCAGATTATGAAAATCTATAAATATCCAACAGAGGAATTCATTTTTCCCTATGGAGATAATAGAGATTTACCTAAGCTTCCTGAGCATATAAACAGACTCATGTTTTAATAAAATCACTCTTGCAGTTGAGTGGAAAACAGATTGGAATGAGGAGAGATCTAAGGCAGGGAGACCACTTTGAAGGCTATTGGAATAATCTAAACAAGAGAAGATCAAGACCTAAACTAAGAAAGTGGTTACATGATTAGACAGAAAAATATGTAGATGAGAAATGCTGTGAAGGTAGAAATCACATGATTAAGCAATAATCAACTGCAAAGTGCCTTGAAGATGAAGTGTTGTGTATCAATAATCCTCAATTGAATTACTGGAGAAAGAAGAAAAAAGTGGTTTATGAGATGCTCCAGGACTGAATCTGGTTTTCATCATCCTAGCATTTGGGGATATTGGGGGATGTTATATATATTGCCATTGATATGCTATATGTTGCCATTGATAACGTGGCAACAAACAATTTGAAATATCCAATTATTCTCTTAGAGTATTAAGATTTTACACAGCTGTAAATGTCAAAAATTATTCTTTGAGCAGATTCATTTGAACAGGAGCAAATGTGAGGCTGGGCTGGGGTTGGGTGCAGCAATACAAAGGACAGTCTGACAGAAAAGGTGGAGCAGTGTCTTGGGACAGAGCGGTTTAGATGATTCATCTCCCTTCAAGTCCTTTGAGGATGATTGTACTCTAGGCTCCTCTGAGGGAATCATGAGTTGAGACTTGGATAGTGGTTGCCATCAGGAGGAAACAACCTCCTAAAAAAAAAAACTATACCCCCAGACAAAACCCCTTTTATCCAGTGCCAGTCATAACTCTGGAATTTAGATTTAGTGAGAACCATCTAATCCAGTTATTCTCAAACTTTTGGATCTCAAGACTCCCTAAAACTCTTAAACCCTTTACAATCAACCCCATTATATATATATATATGTCATATATATAAATTATCTATTGATAATTTCCATATTAGAAACTAAAGCCTCTTAGTACTATTGTGAAAATAGTTTTGACTTTAAAGACCTCATGGAAACATCCCTGAACCATAATTTCAGAATCGTTGATCTAAGTCAACCACCCTATGATGAGATGAGAAAACTGGAGCCCCCAGAGTTTAAATGGCTTGTTTAAATTACACAGTGAATAGACTACTGGATCTGAAGTTAGGAAGACTTAAGTTCAAATCCAGGCTTAGATGTTTACTAGTTGTGAGACCCTGAGCAAGTCTTTTAATCTTAATTTTCTCATCTGTAAAATGAAGATAATAATAGTACCTGCCTCCCATGGTTTTAAAGATCAAATGATGCAAACCTTAAAGTGCTATATAAATATTAGCAATCATTGTCATCATCATCATCATCATTTTTGTTATTCTTGTTATCACATAGGAAATAAAGATTTGAATTTACCTTCTTTAAATATAACTCTTTATGCCACATTAAGTTGATATGAGAGTATATATATATACGTAGTACATGTATATTTAATCTTTGGACTCTATCATATTAATAATAATAATAATATGAATGGCACATTGAAAGAATTCTTTGATGATGCTACAAATCATAAATATTGGTTGAGAACACTCTACAAATGTATGGTAACCCACAACACTGGAAAATAAATAATTAAGTCTGCTCTTTTAAAAGCAACATGGATTGACGCAAATAATAACTTAATGGGTATAGCAGGAGAATCTGAGGCAGTGGGAAGGAGATCCCTGTTTATATATTCAGTTCTTTGATTGTTTCCAGAATGCAGTCTTGTAACTGGAACATTTAACCTTTTTTCTCCAGCCTTGGAATGAAAAGTTGGTTTAGGATTATGTAATTATTGCTCTTTTAGGAAGAGGACATAATATGGTGAATATTGAAAGGTGTTATAAAAAATGAACAAATAAATGAAGTCATAACAGAACTCAGTTTGGGTTTTTCTGTGGTTTCTAAGAGTTCAGGAAAATACAGTTATTTCTATCTTTGGTAAGACAGATACATAAGGATATAGCACTGATAGGAAATGTTTTCTTAACTTGAAAAATCATTGCTGAAGACAGAATGGCTTAAGTCCATTCTAGGAAGTATCTAGTTAAACCTAGGTAAATAGTGCAAACTTTGTAATGGTTAGGAAAATGGGGTTCCTGTGAAGTACCTCAGTGGTCACTCTGGAGCTCCCAGAGTTTAAACGACTTGTTTAAATGACACAGTGAATAGACTACTGGATCTGAGGTCAGGAAGACCTAAGTTCAAGCCTTTGGTGTCAAGCCTCTGGACTCTATTAAGGTCAAAGTTCTTTCCATTACATCAGGCTGCCTCTTATATACATGTTATCATTAATTTATATATATGCTATCATTGAGTGGTACAATTTGTAGAGGGAAGAAGAAAGTTAGTTGTAAAGGTGCCTCAAATGGGAAAAGTGCCTGAACAAGCCTGCAAACACACAGGGTTGTGTTATCCTCTTAACTCTAGAAAAAGTTCCCCTATCGAGATCATTATATACTTCAACAACAATACTATATGATGATCCATTCTGATGGCCATGGCCATCTTCAACAATGAGATGAACCAAATCAGCTCCAATAGAGCAGTAAAGAATTGAACCAGCCACACCCAGCAAAAGAACTCTGGGAGATGACTATGAACCACTACATAGAATTCCCAATTCCTCTATTTTTACCCCCCTGCATTTTTGATTTCCTTCACAGGCTAATTGTACACTATTTCGAAGTCTAATTCTTTTTGTACATCAAAATAACTGTATGGACATGTATACATATATTGTATTTAACTTATACTTTAAAATATTTAACATGTATTGGTCAACCTGCCATCTGGGGGAAGGGGTGGAGGGAAGGAGGGGAAAAGGTGGAACAAAAGGTTTTGCAATTGTCAATGATGAAAAATTATCCATGAATATATTTTGTAAATAAAAAGTTATAATAAAAAAGTTCCCCTATCCTTTAGTTTCCAATTGTTAACATTATTAAGTTTAACAAACAATCCAGTTTAAGTGCAGGCTTCTTTGCTTTTTCTTGCACATGAGTAGGAAAAGACTTACCCACCAGTCTGACATTGCCTCTGGTTTCATAACTGTATTGGTAGATTTGCTATTTTCTCTTAAATTCTTAGAATAAATCATTTCTAGGCATTTTCAAATTATTAGGAAGGTAATTGAGTTAATGTTAATATACTGAAATATAACAACAGAGGCTTTCTTTATTGCTTACAAGTATTATATGATTTGATTGATCTATTTTATCCAGCCTCGAAGTGCTGCAACTACTAATCATATGTTCCTAATTTAATTACTTAATAGTTTGAACCTGCTATCCTTCTCTGGCCTAGACTGCTTTTCCCCTCTTAAGGCAAAATAGTGTACCACTCCTTTCTCTTGGGAGCTCACCATATTAATGCTGGACACTCAATCAGTTTTAGACTTATGGAAGGTTAGAGCTTCACCAGCCTTGGCCTCCCCTAGGAGCAGAGATTTCAGTTGGCTTACATGATTGTTTGACAGAGACTGGCAATATTTCAGACATGGTATAACAAATTACTCATTCCCTGTTTGGATAGTAGAAAATATAGGTGGAATGAAGACTTAGACTATTTAGGCATCATCAGGAAAACCCTGATCAAAGGTGTCTCCTTCACATATTCCACATTTGGGTTAATTAATTCCTCTTTTAAATTACATATTATATCTTCTCCCCAGTAAATCCATCAACCACTCACACATTTGTATTTGAACAAAGTCTAGCTTACTTTTCTCCTAACAGCTGAAGGAAAAGCAGTTTTACAGGGAGGAAGATAAAGCAAAGGAGTTAAGGGATAGAGTCTGATAATATTGGAATGTAAGCTACTTTTTAGGTTTGAAGACTAGACTATACTACCACAATGTTTTAATTAAATGGGCCAGAAGGTACCCTGAGCACCTGTGTGTGCCAGAAGAGATGGAGGGCTAGGAGGTTTGAGGGGGGCATAAAGGGAGCAAGTGTTGTTTGCCAAAAACAAAGAAAATATCATTCAAGCATACAAAAAGAAGAAAGAATTTGCATATCAAAAATACCCATCAGGATTTCATCAGACTTCTCAGACAAAACAATGGAGCAAAAATGCAGTTAATCCAGAAATACATGAGTCTAAAAAACATAAACTTGAATCTTTAGCTAATATAAGCATTCTTTTCTGAAGGTAAAAGAATGATATTTTAAAAAATCCCAAACTTTTAAGAATTTGTTAGTGGAAGTCCATTCAATCACAAATATTTAAGACATGAAATGAGGGTAGAGGGAATCTAGAGATTACCATGAACCACAGTTGAGATTATAAGAATCATATTTCTTTAAAAAAATTTAATTACCTACAATGTTATTTTGTCTAAAAGAAGCCGATCAAATATAAATATATGATGAAAAGGAGACTTTTAAATGCCCAAGAAATAAAACAAAGATAGTGAAAGGGAAAGGAGTACGTTATTGTCAAAGTGAAGCTCTTATTCTTAATAAGGTAGTAGAAAGAAACTAAACTTGAAAGAATTATGTAGTTTTTAATTTTAAATTTTAAATTACAAAAGGTTGTTTAATTAATGTGGATTTACAAATAAAAATACATTTAATAGAATTAAAGAGATAATTCATATGGGGGGGGAAATGGCAGATGATATCAGATCTAGCCATTTTTATATTAAATGTGAATGGGCTGAATTCCCCTATTAAAATAATTACATCATTAGTTTAAAAAATTCAACAATATGTTGCCTACATGAAACATTTCTAAGTTAAGTATATGTATTTAAGCATATAAACGATACTATAAGGTTTTGAAAAACTGAACTAAGTAAAATAAAATATAGAGATTCTATTTGTGTTCTATTAAATTTGGGTTAGCAATCTACACAATAAAATAAGAAAGTTTTAATTCCTTGTTGATATATTGTACATAATATGTTCTATACAAGAAGTACATTTAGTGTCAAAAGATGAGCACAGATTCAAAGAACAGGGATTAAGCAGAAATGAGATACTGTTGTTATTATTTTGCCAAAATGTATTTTTTCTCATAATAAAAATCATTCTGAGTAATGATTTAATTAAGATTTCTTTCCTTGTGTTGTTATTTGGTCATACTTATTGAAATGATTAAATTCAAAAGAAAAAGTTATGTTTTAAAAAGGAAATCATAGATCTAAAAAGCTTATTGGACAAGCTGAAATTAATAGATTTATAGAGCACTAAATAGGGGGCAAAAATAAATGATTCTTTCCCCTGAGTACACTCCCAGAAATTTATAATGTTTTCAAACACAAAGTAGTACTATCTTCTCATTTCTCACCTGGCTATATTCACTTTTTGGACTTCTTTGGCTTCTCCATCATGCCCTCAATAAATCTATCATTGAGAAATCTCATTAGATCTTGAAAGATCCAAACAGCTTTGATACTCATATTTCATTAATATCTTTTGCCCCTCTGACTGGAGGTAGATCCTTAAACTCCTTCATTTAAGAAGGGGAATAGTTCCAATATCTCCTTATCCCCCAGGTAACTGCACTCAATCTGAACTTCTTTAACTTTTCTGGTATCACTCATTTTGAACCTTTTTGGGGTATTTTCACCATATTCCTATAGCAGTTATCTCTCACATTCTTTTCAGCTTTCTTTTGTATATTGTCTTCTCCCATTAGATTATAACTTTCTTGAGAGCAAAGAATGTCTTTCTTTTTTGTGTGTCTGTATCTCCAGAACTTTATTTTGGTACATAATTGGAGCTTGAAAGATGTTAATTGACTACCAATTAATGTCAGGCAAATCCAAAATGGCAAAAGCTAAATGTTCAAAATTCTTGAGTTATTATTTATGTGAAAATTTGTGTGTGAAAGTCAAAGTACGTGTGTGTGGGATGTGTGTGTGTGTGTGTGTGTGTGTGTGTGTGTGTGTGTGTGTGTGTGATATGTGGTGAGGATAGGAGGGTTGCAGTTGAAAGTTCTCATACAGGTATGGTTCAGAATTGTGGTATGAAAAAGCAAATGAGGAGAAGGATGCTTTTCTTGTGTTTCATCCATGATAGAATGCTGCTCTTAAGTTTCAGGGTCAGATAAATTGAAACTATAAGCAACAGGCAATAGGTATATATGATGGGACTGGGAGAAGTTTTGATGGGATAGGTATTATGGAACCTGCAACAGACTTATTGGCAAGAGTTGCTGCCTTCATAAAACACAGGTTGTTCTGTCTTCCTAATTTTGAAGTTAAAAATTATACAAAATATTAGTGTTTCATAAAATCATATATGTTAAACATGGAGGAAATTTCTCTAATCAAGACTGAAAAAATGGACAGCAAAGTAAAGAAAAATTTCTGTTCATATTTTATATAACATGGCATAACAAAATTTAGCTAGAGCAATTTTTAAAAGCCATAAAAAGTTCAAAGAAAAATGGCATAATATGCTCATCTTAATTATTGAGGGAAAATGAATTCTCACCCAGCAAACAAATGAAAAGAAAATGTTTGGAGTTAGGGTACCTCCATTTCTTTTATATAAAATAAAAACATCCTATGTAATAAAAAATAATAGAGCCAAGATTTTAAAATGTAAAAGATTATTTTAAAGGATTTTAGTTAGGATTAAGGTTACAATTGGGTTATAATTATGATAAATATATCAGATTATAACTTGGAATACCAAAATTTAAAAGAAACCAATAGAAATATATAGTATAACACTCAGTCTGCCATGGATAAATGGTAAAAAAAAAACAATTTGGAAAAATAGGAAAAACAAACTGTGAACAATCATTTGATAAAAATTTCATATTTACTAATAAAATGATAACATGTGATTGCCATAAAATTGGCAAAACCAAAATGAGAAGACTCAATACTGTTGGAGTTTCAGGCAAATTAGGTATACTCATGCATTTCTATTGATTTTGTAACTTGATATAATTTCTTTGAAAAGCAATATGACAGTATAGCCATAAAAGAATTATAAAAACTAGCATATCCTTAATTTTAACCCCACTTGGGAATATGCCTAAAGAAAATCACATTTTCTTTTTAGTTACAATCAATTGAAGCATATGTATAGTTGGATTATTTGTAACAGTGAAAAACTGGAAATTACTATAATGGCAGATTAACTAAATAAATTCTAGTACAGTGGTATTAAGTGAATATTACACTGGCATAAAATGACAATCATGAGGAATTGAAGATGTAGTTATACTACAAAATATACTGAAAAAAACAAAAATCAGTTAGTTATTGGAATCCAAGACTATTGGATCAATCCTGTCCTGTGATGCTTAGTTACTTCCACAGAAACTTTTAGACTCTTTATCTATAAAACGGAGTGGTTGGATTAGATATCCTCTGAGCTTTTTTTCCAACTCTAAATTGATGCTGTGATCTTGAGAACAGTACCTACTAACAATAACAATTTGAAAAAAAAAGTTTACATTTGCACATATGTCAGTAGACAGATTGATGGCAATTTTTATATTCTTGTATGTTGTTGCAAATTGTAAATAATTATGAGTGTTTGTTCAGTGAATTTCTTTTGCTTTATTAAATTAATTTCAAAGTAGGTTTTCCAAAAGGTTCCACTACTAGTTAATGACAAAGCCAAGACTAGAACTCAGCTCTCTAGATTCAAAAGTCAGGCTTCTTTCTCTTGTACCATTAGTGAAGAAATAAAGAAAGTGTGAAAAACTGGATAGTGTGGACACAGTAATTTTCCTGGCCACTTTTCCCACTAGTTCCATTTCAGTTCTAAGAAAACATAGTGTGTTGTTGTTGTTTTTCATTAATTTTTTAATCAAAAATAATTTCTTTTTTCTGATTTCCTGTTTCATTCCATAGAATTAATAATAATGACAAACAAAAAACCCCTTTGTTACAAACATGTATGGTTAAGCAAAACAATTTCCAGCTTGACAATGTTAAAAACAAAAACCCAAAACATATTTCACTCTGTATTCTGAATCCTTCATCTGTATTTCAGGAGATAGGTAGTGTATTTTATTAGTAGTCCTCTGAAATCATGGTAATCATTATGCTAATCAGCATTCCTAATTATTTTAAATTTGTCTTTACCCTATTATCATTATATATGATCTGTTCTGGTTCTTTCCACTCAATCTGTATCAGTTCACATATCTCTTTCTAGGCTTCTCTGAAAACATCTCCTTCATAATTTGTCACAGAATAATAGTATTCCAATCACATTTTTATATTATAACTTGTCCAGCCACTCTCTTATTCAGTGAGAGGGCACCATCTCAGCTTCCTATTCTTTGCCCTTTCAAAAGGAGTTATAAATATTTTTTGTACATCCTTAGTGTTTGATTTGCTTAAGATTAATTATCCTTTTATCTATACTTCATCTAATTCTTCTTTCCCCCATCTCCCTTTCCTCTCTATTTTCCTGATGTGTGAAATATGTTTTTGTACCCGATGTTTGTGTGTATGCATGTATTCTCTACTTCTTTGATTAGTTTAGATGAAGAGATTTATGTGTTACCTATTCCCCCCATTTCTTCCTCTTTATGTATATAGATATCTACTTGCATCTGCAAATGTTTGGAAGTCCTCTGTTTTTTTAAAGGTCCATTTTTCATTCCCCTATAAAGTTATGCTAAGTATTTTTGGGGGGCTATAAGCCTATATACTCTGTTTTCTGTTTTATCATATTCTAAATTTACCACTCATTTAGAGTGGTCACTACTAAATCATGTGTGATCTGACTGGCTCCTTGGTATTTGAATTCATTCTTTCTGGCAGCTTGCAGTACTTTGACTAAGAAGCCCTGGATTGATTATAATGTTCCTGGTATTTTTTATTTTGAGATTTCTTTCAGGAAATGGCTGGAAATTCTTTCTAATTCTATTTTGTCCTCTGGTTCTAAGAAACCTGGACAATTTTTAAAAATTTCTTAAAATAAAATGTTATGGTCTTTTTAGTTATGTTGTTCAAATAGTTCAAAGTTCTTAAGTTTTCTTCTTGATCTGTTTTCCATGTCAATTGTTTTTCCTATGAGATAGCTTACATTTTCTTCTATTTTTAAGTCTTTTCATTTTGATGGAATATTTCTTTTCCTATAAGTCATTGACTTCTTCTTTGGTACATTCTAATTCTCTGGGAGTTTGTTGCTTCAACAAGGTTTTTTATCTTTTGTACTGTGCTACTGAAACTTTTCCCAAACACTTCTTTCATAGCCCTCATTTATTTTCCATTTATTTTTACCTCAAGTACTCTTATTTCATTGCAAAAATCTTTTCTTTTTAATTTCTTAAAAAAAAACCCAAAAAACTCTTGCTTCATCTCTTTAAAGAATTCTAGATGAATTTGTACCACAATGTATGTTAATCTGAGACTTTGTAGATGTTTTGGAATTTTTCTCTTTTATGTTCATATCTTGAATTTCCCTGTAAGTGTACTAGCTCTTTATGGTGGGACTATTATTAATATTTTTGCTCATTTTTCCAGCCTAGTTCCTGACTTTGAACTTGAAGTTAGGGCTGGGCTTTCCACATTTCTGGAGGAAAAGTCTGGGATGGTCCTTTTTCTGCTTTCTTGAGATATTGTATGTTGGCTTATTCTAGGATTGAGGGACAGGCAAGAGACAAGTTTTCAATGTTCCCAGAGGGGTTTGATTTAGGGCAAAGTCTAATTGCCTCCTGACCACACTTTGAACTGAGTCCTGCAGAGTGTCAGAGTTAGAGATTTCCTTTTTGCCTGAATTCCCCTCCTGGTTATTCCTCTGCAGGCTTCAGACTGGACCAGAAGTTGGAATTGAGGTCCTGCTCTGCTCCTCAGGGACCTGAGCCCCACCACTACTGGCTTATGAATTTACTCTTTTCTTGATACAATGCCCAGGGACTGTCTACTCAGAAATACCATACTCAGGACCCTCTTCTCCCCACCAGGTCCCTAGGATCTGTGACCTGAAACTGGATAATGGGTAGCAAAGCTTCCAGTTAGCTTCTCTTCCTGCATCCTGCAGGTGTTTCCCATCATGGATCTGGGACCTCTTCTTGTCCTCAGACACAATTTTTATTTGGGCACAGAGTATTCTACTAGCTGGTGCTCTTGGCAAGACTTTGTTAATGATAATGCTTTTAGGCTTCTTACCCTATAAGGTTGTTATGAAAATCAAATGAAATAAATTATGTGGAAGAGGTAAAATAATAACAACAATACTGTTTTGTTAAGCATCTCCATACCAAGCCACCTTGAATGGAAGATTTTAAAAATACAGAGACCTTACAGAAGAAATTAAAACCATAAGGAAAAAGGATGAGAAGAATAGCATTCTTATTGTTTCAATCACTATTATTGGACTTATATTGAAATGCCTTCATCGAGCCCTCAGGAGCATGAGTTTAAATCCTATAAAAAGCAATTATTTTATCCACTTGTCCAATAGACTGTTAGACAACTAGATAGTGCAGTAGATTGAATACTGGGCCTGGGAACCAGGAAAACTCATCTTCCTGAGTTCAAATCTGACTTTAGATACTTACTAATGTGACCTTCTGAATCACTTAACCCTGTTTGCCTTCATTTTCTTATCTGTAAAATGGGCTGGACAAGGAAATGGCAAAGCACTCATTATCTTTGCCAAGAAAATCTCAAATGGATCACAAAAGTAATTTAAAAAGACTGAACAACAAAGAAGAGATTATAGAATGTAGGCATCTAGACAACAGTGGATAGACTATAGAATCTGGAGTTAAAAAGATCTGAGTTCAAATATACATATACTAGCTGTTTGCCTCAGTTTCCTTATGTATAAGGTAGAGATAAAGAAAGCACCTTCTTCCCAACGGTTTTTGTGTGGATAAAATGAAATATTTCTAGAATATTTTGCAAACCTAAAAATGTTATACAAATGTTGCCTAAAAGGAATAATATAATATGTACTTGTTATGGGGTCATTACAACAACAAATGGAGCTGAATTCCATCTAAAAAGATGAAAAAAGATTTCAGAAAAACCTGGAAAGACTTACATGAACTTATGCATATTGAAGTGGCCAGAACCAGGAAAAGGTTATATAGAGTAATAGCAAAATTGTTTGATGAAGAATTGTGAATGACTGAGTTATCCTCAAAAATACAATAATCCAAGACAATGCCAAAGGACTAATGATGAAGCATAATATCCACCTCCAAAGAAATTACTGATATTATTTTAATACAGATGGAAATATTATGTTTCACTTTCTTTCATTTTTTCTTTTGCTCAAATCTTTTTGTATAAAATGATTAACATAGAAATGTTTTACATAATTGCACTATATAAACCTGTATCTAGTTGCTTATTATCTCAAGGAAGGGGCAGGGGAGGGAAGGAAGAAGGGATAGTATTTGGAACTCAAAACTTCAAACAAAAATATTTTAAAATTTAAAAAAAGGATGAGTATAAGAGTATAATGGTAGTAACTGATATTTATAGAGTACTTTAAAATTTGTTAAACACTTTACACAATATCTCATTTGATCCTGACAACAATTTTGCGAGGTGCTGTTATCCCTATTTTATAAGGAAATGAATTCATACTAAATGACTCACTAAGAATCACATAGTTATCACATTATTAAGAAGTTGAATCTAGACCTGTTTTGAGTCTAATTTTATATGGGGCATCTAGGTGGTGCATTGGCTTTAGCACAGGACCTAGTGTTAGGAAGATTTATCTACCCCAGTTCAAATCTGATCTCAGACATTTTATATGTGGTATGACTTTGGACAAATCACTTAATCCTGTTTGTCTCTGTTTCCTCATCTGTAAAATGAGCTAGAGAAGGAAATAGAAAACCATTCTAGTATCTCTGCTAAGAAAACCCCCAAATGAGATGATTAAGAGCTAGACAATTGAAACAATCGCACAACAACAACAAAACAACACTATCCACTATTCTCTGCAGCCTCTCAATTAGAGTAGAGCTTTTATGATAAACTACATAACTGTCCTACGAGGATTATTGTTACTTCCATTCAAACAAAGGGATCCTTATATTTAGGATAATAATGCTTATATTTTTAAGCACCCCTGGTTTTCATCAGTATTATTTTACAAGGATGCAGCTTCCAACACTTCTGTATCTTCATACATATTCTGTGGCAAAAAATAATCACTGGACAACTTTAGGATCATAGATTTAGAGAAAAGACTTTTGAGGTTATCTTCTCTACTTAATCTGCCATGGAATCAATTGCATTAATTATCAATGACTTGCCAAAGGCCAGATTTTAAACCCAGATTTTGGAATTATAAATCCCACCTACTTTCTACTGTATTATGCTGTCTGTACACAAAGAAAACATTTAACTTATAATAATTCACTAACACAGTGCATGGGGATTGATTCTGAACTAGAGATTCATTGGCTTAGGAAACTCCAAGTGAGGAAACTCCTATCAATGCAAATTTACAAGTGTTCTTCAATTGACAGCATTAGAAATTTGCCTAAAAGCACAGAGAAATTAAGTGACTTGCTTAAAGTTATCCAGTAAAAGTAAGAGATGAGAATTGAATCCACTCCAAGGCTAAACAGGTTTTTATCTCCTACACCATGCTGTTCCTCACATAGTAATGGGTATTTAATAAATATTTGTTGCTTGGAATTATTGGTTGAATAAATGTTCCACTATCCTTTCTCATGAAAAAATCTGGTTTACTATATGTGGTATATATTAAATTATGCCTGAAAAGGAAATTATATTTAAAATAACTGCAGAATGTATAAAATATCTAGGAATCCTATTTCCAAAAAAACACAGAGGAATTAAATGAATATGACTTCAATGTGAAATAAGCAAAGACTTAAATAATTGTTTTATTGATATTGTGGGGTTTTATTTTAATCACTACAATTTCTCCCAGTATCTTTTTCCTTTCCCCTTCTGGAGAGCTAGCTCATATAACAAATATAAGCTTCTTTGAGACAAAGATTAAAAATCAAAAGATATTCTTGTACAACATTTGTGGACTGTTTCTCACCTTTTCAAATGATGGAATGGAAGATATTTCTCTATTTCTGAATTATGCTTGTTCTTTATAATTTTGCAACATTCACTTTCTGGTGTGTTTTTTTTTTCATGTACATTGTTATAATTACTGTCCATATTGTTTTCTTCACTCTGCTGACTTCATTCTGCTCAGTTCCTGCAAGTTCATGCTTCTCTGAATTTGTCAAATTCATTATTTATTATAGCATATTAATATTCCATTATATTCATTCCCTACAGCCACTATTCCATACAGCCACAATTTGTTTAGCAACTCCAAATCTGATAGATATCCAATGTTTCCAATTTTTATTAATTGCAAAAAGTACTGCTATAAATTTGGGGACTTTCTTTGTTATTATGGCTTCCTTGGGATAAAACTGGTAAGGGAATCTCTGGATCAGAGGACATAGACATTTTAGTTACTTTATTGGTTAATTTCCAAATTGTAAAGCAAAATGGCTATACTGCTTTATAATTCCAACAACACTGGACTAGTACATGTACCTTTCCTCCACCTCTCTAACATCTTTGATAGATAATTTCCATTTTTTTGTTATCTTTGCCAATTTTGGGTGTGTAAAGCAGTATCTCAGGTTGTTTTGGTTTTCATTACTTTTATTATTTGTGATTTGGGACATTAACAACATATGGTTGTTAATATTTTGTAGTAGTTCTTTTGAGAAGTATTTGTTCATATATTTTAACTGCTTATTTTTTGGGGAATAGTTTTTGGTCATATACAAACATATCTGTTCATTGTTTTTACATCATGGATACCAAGTAATTTTTGAAAATTTGATGCAAAGACTTTCACATTTGACCACTTCTCTTCTTTTCCTAGATGCATCAATTTTGTTTGTGCAAAAGCATTTCATTTAATCAATTTTATTTATTTTTTTGGGTAATTGCTTGTTTCTTTGTTAAGAATACATTTCCTCTCCATATAAGTGTGAGAGGTATATATGATTTGCTTCTCTTAATTTTTTTGTAGTTTCATGTGTAATATTAACATCATGTATCAATCTAGAACATATACTGTGGAATGGGTTGTACGGTACTGGTCTAAGCTTAATACCTGCCAGATTAATTTCTAGTTCTAGTTCTTCTAATGGTTTTCATTGAATAAGGTGTCCTTTCCTAACTATTTACATTTTCCAGTTTATTGAATACTGGTTTAAGTTCCATAATTTCTAATTCTCCTTTGTATAGTTCATTCCATTGATCTATATCTTTTTTTTTTTTAATTGGTTATCAGGTGGATTTGATGACTGTTGAATTATAACATAGTTTGAGATCAGAAAGTGCTATTCTTTCTTTGTCCCTACATTTTTCGTTATTTTCGTTATTGATATTCTAGATTTAAAATTTTTCCAATTTTATTAATATTGTATAAAGATCTATAAAGTGTTCCTTTGATAATTTAGTATACCATTAAAAGTGTAAATAACTTTTGTGATTTGTAAATCAACTTTGGTAGTCTTGTTATTTTTATTATTATGTTGGTATAGCCTAGGCATGAGCACTGATTTTTTCACTAGCAATTTAAGTTGTTCTTTATTTATTTTATTGTTTCTTTTGTTACTTTTAAAAGAAGCATTCTATAATTGAATCTGCACATGTATTTTCTTGCTTTGGTAAGTTGATCCCACAATATTTTGTGCATTTTGTAGTTATTTAGGATGGGATATGATTATCCCTCCCTGGATTACTTTAGCTGCTTCCCAGAAATTTTTATTATCTTTATTCATTATTAATTGTTTCTATAATTTGTTTTTTGATCTACTTATTATTTAGGATTTCACTGTTAAGTCTTCACATGGGTTTGCCTTTTGTGCTCTTTGAATTGCTTATTATTTTTATTGCATTAAAAATATGTTTACTATTTCTATCATTTTAACATTTATTTACAACATCTCTCTGCCCCAATACAGGGTCAATTTTTGTAAAAGTTCCAGGTGGTGCTTGCTTTCGATTTTAGGTTCTACTTCTAGCAATAGATACGATCTTTACAATCCCATTTAGAAGATCCTATAAATTGTTTAGTTCTAGTTTTTCCAGCAACTTGTTTAATTCCATATTTCCCCTTTGTTTATTTCTCTGTTAGACTTATCCAAAATTAAGAAAGGGACAATGAAATCTCCTGCCACTATTGCATGATTGCCTGCCTCTTCCAGTTCAGTTAATTATTTGTTTATGATTTTAGATGTAAGATATTTGGAGCATTTAAGTTTGATATTGATTTGTTGATATAGTTCCTTTCAGCACAGTGGAACTTCGTTTATTTCTTTTTATGTTATGAATGTTTGTTTTGTTTTTTTCTGATATCATAATTGCAATTATTTTTTTGGCTTTACCAGATACATAGTAAAATTTCCTTCCAGCTTCTTATTTGAATTCTGTATATGTTTTTGTTTTTTAAGTGGATTTCTTATGAGGTACAGATTGTGGGGTTATGTTTTCTCCTCTAATCTGTGGCTTTTTTCATTTTTCATTTAATCAATTACTATTCAAATTTATGAGTTAGTCTTATCTTTTCTTCAAGTTGTCTTTAATATATATATATTTTAAACAAATTAGAAATTTCCCCCTCCTTTCTTTGTAAACATAGCATTTGTCTCTTTAGTTATTTTCACTGAATCTTCTTCAAGATAATCTTCTTCTCACTAGCTCTCTTCCTCTCACCCTTAACCCTCCTCCCATTTGTTACTCCCCTCCCTAGATCTGTAGTTTTGTTAAATATATTAGTTCCTTCCCCCCTTCCTTTTATGTAGTTATTTAATTCTTTCCCCCTTTTCCCCTTTGAGTTAAGTAATCAAGTAAAACCCTCCTTCCTCTCCTTCAACTTTTGTTTGGTTTCTCTGAAAACAATTTCTTTCCCTCAGTCCTTACATTATTTCTGTTTCCTTTCTGTTCATTCTGGACTTTTATTCTTTGATTTATGGCCATTATACTTATTTAGTACTTTAGTCTCTCAGTTCCTTGTAGGATTAAAGCTTTTAAGGTGCTTATTGTGAATACCCTCTTTAAATCAGTTTCCATGTTATTGCTTTGTAGATCTTGACCCTTGACTCCTCAGTTTTCAGTTGTACCTCAATCTTGGAAAAATATCAATTTCTGCTGGACATAGGAAAAATATTACCTCATGGCAAGAATTTCCCAATGTCCTTAATTATCCAGTTCATTATTAACCTTTGCCCTCTCTGTGGTCACTTTTTCCCCTTTATCCTCCATTTGCTTTGAAATTTCTTTCCTGAGTGCACAACCTCTTACTTTTCTGAGTGTCAGTTAGCTCTACATTTTTCATTGTAAGATACCATCTATCTTTATGGAATATCTTTCTTTCCCCATAGGAACATCCAACACTGGTACCCCCTCCCAACCCCAAAATCCCTCTTTTTTCATCTTTATTTATTCTACTGCAGACTGTAATTCACCAGATGGTTACCTTGTTAGCTCAATTTTGTGAAGTCTTGTTTTAAGTAACTGGAGATTTATCATTGTATCAATTGTTAATCTGTCAAGCAAGCACGAATGATTTTGATATAGATGGGAGAAATCTTGTTGAAAAAAAACTTGTAAGGTGATATTCTGTTCTACTGAATCAAGTGCTTTTTAAAAAATCAACAATAATAAGCATAATGGGATCATGTGTTCTCTACATCTTTTAGCTAATTGTGAAATGATAAAGATATAGTCTGTTATTGAATATAGCTTGTGAAAGATATTCTGTACTAATATCCTCATCAAGAATTCCCTTGATTTATCTATAAATAAATCTTTTCCAAGATGGGAGAATAAACTATATAGATTGATTAGTATTTGTGTTCTCTTGGTTACCTTTTTTTTTAATTAAAAAAGTTCAAGTTTTTTTTTCATGCTTTCGCTATTTTTATTTCCTTTAGATACTTTGTATATTATCCTCACCAAATTCACAATTTTTCCTCCTCTTTCTCAAAGAGGATCTCCCCTATAATTTGGCTGATTTTCCAGTCTTTGTTCTTTTTAGCACCTTCCCAATAAGCATGATTTTAAGGTTCAAATGTTTCCATAACAAAAAATTGATAAAATAACTTTCAAAATATTTTTCATTTTTCATCTATTTTCCGTTTTCCCCACTTTTTATCCTTAAACACTTTGTAATGACTTTGTCTAGTTGTATGTCTTTCCAAATCTTAACTAAACTTTTTTTTTACTTTTTCATTGTTTCTTTCTTCCTTGGGAACTAAGACTGCTCAAAATTATACCTAATATTTTACAAACAAATTTATTCTCCTCCTTGACATTCTGTTTAGTAGCCATCTCTCTCTATTTGTTAGACAAGTTGGAACTTAAATAATCAAAATGTTTTCTGGGCTTCTTTAGTCTCCTTGTTGTGGTAAAACTTGCATATAAAATTATTAAAATTTACATCTCTCTCTATATATATTTCCTTATTTGCTATTTTTATGGTCATTTATTTTGTTTGAATAGTTCAAAATAAAGTTGTTTCAATTTGCAACATATTTTTCTTGCTTAGCTCTGATGACTATGTGCAGACAACTGGTTAAGGGATAATTACAATGATTATAGCTAACATTTATACATTGTGCTTTAAGGCTTGCAAATTGCTTTACAAATATTATCTTATAACCCTGGGAAGTAGGTGCTATTATTATAGTTAAGGAAACTGAGATAGAGGACTCTCCAGGATCACACAACTAGTAAAAGTCTGAGAATATATTTGAAATCAGATTTGTCCTAATTCCAGGTCTTCTGTGTTATTCATGGTCCCACCTAGATGCCTCGATGACTCCTATATCAATAGTGAATCTTTTCCTATTTATTAAAATATAATAATTTAAGGGTTTTGTCACAGAATTTGGTGCTGGTCAGGTTCAGTTCAGTTCAGTAAAAAGAATACTTTCTTAAAGAAAGTTTTAAATGACAGAAAAATTTGAAGTTTTTAGTTGGGTTTTTTGTTTGTTTGTTGTTTTGGTTAACTCCTTGTCAGATGTCGTTGGTCATTATTTTTGCCCTATAATATGACTGGGGAAGTCCTTATACTAGGAATAGGATAAATATCAATTCTTCCATTTTCTTTTTTTCTTTTTGTGCTTAAATTATTAATATAATTTTCAATTCATGCTTTCTTTGAAGTAAAAAAATAATAAGTCATTTGTCTATTTTGTGAGAGGCTAGCTAAAACTTGAAGACAGACTCCACGAAGACATTTAATTAGGTACACGTGAACTGAAATATGTGTAAATACAGTTGAACGTGAGTAAATGAGTGAGGATGCCACTGTAAACCACTACATGTCTTGGAAACTCATTCTTTCAGGATACGGTGTGTATCCTGGTCACAAGACATATGGAACAAATAAATACATTATTAATATTAGTGTCAATCTGTACCCTAAATATAAGTAAAGCTTAATTTCTTTTTCTTTTTCCTCCTTCCATCTCTCCGGTCTTTCCTCCCTCTTTCTCTTACTTCCTCCCTTCTTTCCTCCCTCTCTTCCTTGTTTGTTCCTTCCTTCCTTTCTTCAACAGAATTAGAAATTCTAATATTTCCTTGCTGCCTCAATGGATAATCTTATACTCCCCTTGGAGTCTGTGCACCTTACTTTAGATACTAATGGTCTAAACTCTTTCATTTTAAACATGTAGAAATGAAAATTATGAGAGATAAATAGTTTGTTCAATATCAGACAAATTCAGGTTGTTTGACTCCAAATCCAGCTCTTTCTACATATCCACAATGTTCCTTTTAGTAGCTAGTGTGACTTGTGACCTTGCTCCAAAGTTGGAAATTTACCTGGTATAAAATCTAAAAGACACAAAAATATGACACTTTCAGTCAGTCCTTCAGCTGAGCAGAAGGTACTGCTGGTGGTCCAAATTCAAATCTGTGGTAAGAAAGGGAAGAGGATTTTGAAAGTTCAGTATGAGGATAGTGAACTGCAAGAGGTGTGCTCCCTTTTTTCTTTTTCCTCTACCTTACACTTTCCTAAGAGATTTGCCCCATCCTTCCCTCAAGGCTTTTTATTCCTTCCCAATGGATGACACTTCACCTTACCCTCCCCTCCTGCCTTCTTCCCTCTGCAAAATTACATTTTCCTTTACCAAAACCAGTTATAATCCCAGTGATTTCTTCCCTACTACAATTTATAAGGGAAATCATTTTCCATTGGTTGGATTAAATTACAAACAAGGTCCCTTCCAAATCTGTGATTCTATCCCCTAAATTTCTATAGGAACTAATTTCCCTCCCACTCAACGGAAGGAGTCAATTACTTCTTGTATTATTTTTATATCCTCCCTTACCAAGTTAATTTGAAAGGTACATTTTTTAATTGCCTGATAATTGTCCTAGGCAGCAGTTACTCCCACAAGATGAAATTGCTTCTTAGATACTGCTATTGGAGAAACAATGAGTTGGAAAACATATTGTTCTTCGAGCTGGCATACCTCAGGACACTGCCCTGCCCTGATCTGATGTTGGCTTGTTTTTCTTAGACTCGGTCTTCCCCTGAACAAAAAATCAGTCTTTTGCTTTTGGATCCCTTTTCTGTACTGTGGCTTTTCTAACAGATGGAACCTCACTTACCTACATTCAGGCCCTTGCTTCCTCCTCCCCCCACATTCTGATTCAAACATAAATAGTTTGAACCTGTTCCTACTAATGTTTTTCCCACTTTAGGTTAACCCTTTGCTTTGTCTGATCTCCTTGG
Source organism: Sminthopsis crassicaudata (assembly GCF_048593235.1). NCBI lineage: Eukaryota > Metazoa > Chordata > Mammalia > Dasyuromorphia > Dasyuridae > Sminthopsis > Sminthopsis crassicaudata. Next base: position 590,890,907 of record NC_133617.1, read on the forward strand.
AGCAAACTGCTCTGGTGACCTGTTGCCCTCCTCTGCCTCATTTGCCCCAAGCTTCACTTAGATCATTTATTAATTACAAGCTTGGGGTCTACCATTGCCTCAGGCTCAACTCAGTATGGTTCTAACTTCTGCTCAGTCACTGCCCAACCCCACAATAGGATAGTAGCAAAAGTTGCATTCAATGGTTTATTTTACCTCTCTGTCTACCCTCTTTCAGTTCCTTTTATGACAAGGGTATTCTTTGCTTGAAACTGTGGAGGCCAGACAGTCCAGAAAACCCAACTCTCTTTGTTTTCAGCAGCTTTCAGCTTAATTATAGCAAAGATTAACTATGACCCAAATTAAATTAAATTAGAAAAATTGTCATGATTGAATAAATTGTATTTTTCATATAATCATAATTTAATGAGCAAACTTCGATATTTTGCATAATGAACTATTTCATCAGCGTGGGTTTTTTTCCTCCAAGGACACCTTTGTTCCTACTCATCCAATGTGATTCTTACTATGTTTTGTCATCAGTCCTCTATAGAATATCTCTGCCTTTTTTTTTTTTTTTTAAATTTTGGAGATAACTGTATGTCTTGAGGATATCTCATGCCAAATTGATTTTCCTAAAGCATCGTGCCACTTTTCAGCTTAATAAACTTCAGTGACTCCTTACTACTTTTAGAATCAAAACCAAACTTTTCTGTTTGGTATTTAAAGTGGCTTCATGGATTTAACCTCCCTTTATATTATTATTATTATTATTATATATCTTATTATATATCATTCTTTTTTCCATGAAATTTATGATGTGGTGAAATTGATCTTCTTGCTATTCCTCACAAAGGACATTGCCTCCAGACTGCTATTACAATATCTGCACAGGTTGTCCCTGTATGTCTGAAATGTCCTCATGTTCATTGTCACCTCAGAATCTTTGGCTTCCTTTGAAACTCAGCTTCAATCCAGTTTCTACATGATCTTTTGCTGATCCTCTACATGTCAGGACATTCTTCCATGAAGTTACATTGTATTTATTTTTGTATGTATTTTGGACAAATATACAAGGTTTATTGTATCATGCATATACAATATACATATAATGCATATGTATATACCACAAATACCTTATATATTACATAATACAATATACTATGTATATTACATTATACATGTACCTGTTGTTTCTTCTGAATAAATGTTTGTTTCTGTATATTTATCAAGTTACACAATGCTGTTAAAATGCTATTTGTAAATTACTTAATGCTATTAATAAATGAATTTTTTGATTAATTGTCTCTCATTCTCACCAGAGGACCACCGTTCACATATTATTCCACCTCACATATTATTCCATGTCCATTATTCAACTTCTTAGATACAAGTTGGGGTATCATTAATGTCATAATAATGTTATAATGTTATAAACAAATCATTTTATGATTTCTAAACTAACAAGATAGCTATTTTTCCCATTAAAAATGCTGAAAAGGAGTGTCAAACAGGTTCTTGCATTTGACTAATGTCTCTTCCAACCCCAAAATAAGTAAAAATGCAACAGAACATAGGTAATATTAATATGTGATTTTTCTAAGTTGACATGTACTTATAGGGATCCTTAAATATAGATCTGATTTGATATAGGTTTGATTTGAGTTGGACATCACTGATATAAAATATACATCATTTATAAGAAATTCCATGGTGCAGAAGAATGAAAGGTGCATTTGAAGTTTAGAGATCTGATTTTAAATTCTACTCCTGCTACTTGTCATCTATATAATCAGGAATATATCTTTTTTGGGGGGATTTCTCTTTTTTTCTCATTTTCTTCAAATGTAAATGAAAGGGGTGAATTCAATATCCTCTAAGTTCTCTTCCCTTTCTAAATCCTGTGAACTCCAACAAAACCTGGATAAATATTAATTCTAGCCTTTTTTTAATGCCGGCACTTAGGTTTGTAATTTCTTAACTGGGACAGCTAGGTGGCATAGGATATCAGGAAAACCTGAGTTCAAATTTAGCTCCAGATCCTTAGCAGGTATGTGACCCATGGCAAGTCACTTAATTCTGCTTTAGTTTCCTTATCTGTAAAATGAGCTGGAGAAGAACTGCCAAACCACTCCAGAATCTCTGCCAAGAAACCCCCAAAAAAGGTCACAAAGAGTTGAATCTGATTCAACAACAATAACAAATTCTAACCATTTATTTAAGTGTCAAAATTCCAAGACTGATTCAATTAATTGATGAGTTAAAACTTCATAAATTTGTCTTTCCTCAGTGGTCAGCAGTATGATGTGGTATGGTGGCTAGGGAGTATATACTTAGATTCAGAAAACCTAGGGTCAAATCTCTTTTTTACTGGTGGGTAATCCTGAACAAATTACTTAATATTCTAAACATCTTTTTAAGACTATGCATTACATAGGGGCAACCTGCATGGTAGAAAAAGTTTCTTCATGACAGGAGTACTCTATAATTATAAAATAACAGGCATATTCTTTTCTTGACATCAAAGTTCTAAATTTCTAAATTTATAAGCCATCCATTTTCCTTTGCCTCCATACTTTGGTGCCTTTATTTGCTTCAGTCTGCACATTGCTGTTGTCTCAAATTGCTATTCTCTCGGACTTCTAACTTCCCCTTTTCCTTTCATAGTCATAGAATCTTTCTTCCTTTTCCCACACCATGTCAAATGAATGTAAGAAAAATAACTTTTCCTATGACTTTGCTTAGGGGTGTCTCATCTTCACCCTACCTCAGGTTACTATATAAGCCTAATTCTTAAACTAAAGCCAGGAGGGCAGAAGCTTGGAAAAGGAAAAAGCAACAGCTATCCTTATGACTTCCAAAGGTCTTCTAGGTAAAAAGTAGTCAGTTTATTTTCCCCTCACATTTTTAAATTTGAATTGGAATCTTATTTAATTCATTCACTCTGTTGCTAAGAGAAGAAAGAGTGTGTATAGGGGTTGTATGCGGAGAACACAGCATTACTGCAATAGGTGACACAAACTTGAAGAACATCACATTAGTTACATTCTTAGTTTTATGATAATATAATATGTAATATATATGATAAAATTTATTCATGTATGATTAATATAGAAATGTTTTATATAATTGCACATGTATAAATTATGTCTGGTTGCTTGCCATCTCAAGAATGGGAGAGAGGAGGGAGGGATAAAATTTGGAATGCAAAACTTTAAATAAAGATGTTTAAAAATGTAATATATCAACATAAATAATAACATATACATAACATCAAGGCATCTAGGTAATGCAGTGGATAGAGTGATAGGCCTAGATAGAGTCAGGAAGACAGGAATTCATATGCAGTTTTAGACACAACTAGTGGTAAGACTGGACAAGTTATTTAACCTCTGCCTGCCTCAGTTTTTTTATCGGCAAAATTAGACTTATAATGGCATCTTCCCTCCAGGGTTACTGTAAGGATAAAACTCAGTACTTGAGAAACTTTTGGAAAACCCTTTTGCGATATATAAATGCTGGCTACAGTTACTATTGCACATAGAGATAGCTTTTTCCTTCTCTACTTTCTTCCCGCAGCCCATTTCAGAAGAAATTAGAGAGGAGGCTCTTTGGCTCGGATCTTCCCATTACACTCTTTAGACGCAGGATGGCGCCCTTTGAATAAGCAATTACTCCAGACCTCTCAAGCCCGAACAATGCCTCTTTCCCTATCGAACACAGCTATTTCTAAGGGCATTTTGATCCTTCTGATCACAGGTCTGACCTGGACCCGGACAATGGCAGTAATACAACCAGAATGCAACTACTGCAAGCGTTAGCTTGGGGAGCAGATGGCACATTTCCTTCCCATGTAGATACTTTACGAGTTCGGAAGATTTCAGAGTAGTAACTTTTTTTTACGAAGGAAAGCGGTCATAAATGCATCTTTTCTATTCTATTCTTTCCTTTCTCTTACTTTCCGTTCCTTTTCTATTTTCCATTTACTCTTAGGACTATTATTAAGCCATCTCACGTATTTTATGTTTCACCATAATAGCTCTTTATCTCAAAGGGGAAAAAAGGAAGAAAGAAAAAGAAAGGAAGGAAAGAAGAAAAGAAAGACGACGTGCTACCACCATATGGACTGTATTTATTTGAAACTGTCAATGTCAACTACAGAATGTATTTCTACATTTTCAGTGGCACGTAGCCAAATCCTGATTAAGGTCACGTTGAGGACTATTGACTCTGTCGACTGATGCTTTTTTCCCTTTCAACCCTCGAAGAAGAATGGAAATAACTGTATTCTTGGATCTTTGGAGTCTGATTCATGCCTCTCTTTCGCCAGCTATTCATGGATTCACCAGAAGAATTACACCTACTACCTCCGGCGTAGGACGAGGTGGGGGAGGGGAGGGGGAGAAGAAATCAAATGGGAAATAATGTTAGCAGAAGTTGGAAACTTCAGAGGATATTCAGCAAGGGAGGGAGGGCCCCCTCCCCCCTCCCGCTCCCGTCTACTCCCCCTTTCTCCTCCTGGCCATCGGAAATTGACTTGGCGGTTCTAAGCTGGAATTTCAAGGCGCCAACTCTACCCCTTCCCCCACCATTCTCCGAAACCCTTAATCCCATCCCAACCTCCGAGATACAGATAAATGATACAACAGATTACACCACGGGAAAGCAATATTTTGTTCTACTTTATTCTCCCCTTCCCCCCGTTTCCAATTTGTATGCCAGAGTTTGTTTGCTAAACTTACTACATCCAAAACATATTTGGGCTTTTCGCTTACTCCTCATCACCTTCGTCTCCCCCCTGCGTTAGTCCAGTGCCAGTAGACTTCTCCTAGCAAATGAAAGTGAAAGTGCTACGTGTAGTAGAGTTTTTATCCTTAAAAATCAGGACTGGCAGCATGTGGCTGGGGGTGGGGTGGGGTAGAGGAGAGCAAGTGAAGAGCCGGTTTGAGGTTTTGTTTGTTTATGTTGAGATCGCTGCAGGGTTCCTGTTTTTTGTCTAATTTGAGATTTATTTTCATTTGGCCAGTCATTGAAGTTTTCATTCAATGTGCTTGCTTTAAAAAACCCCAAACCTAAAAACGCCACTTCACTTGTAGCTTTCCCCTGGCTGCACCATTCTTACCATTCAAATCTCACTCTCATCTGGAAATAATGCAAACTTTCCTCCCCATCCCCCGCTTCTCCCTCTCTCTCTCTCTCTCTCTCTCTCTCTCTCTCTCTCTCTCTCTCTCTCTCTCTCTCTCTCTCTCTCTCTCTCTCTCTCTCTCTCTCTCTCTCTCTCTCTCTCTCTCTCTTTTTTCCCCTAAAATTTTTCAGAGACCTAAATTCCCTAATTACATGGAAAATGTATTTATTTGACTCGTTTTCGGGGTGACTATCTTTCTAGTTAAAGCATACACACACAAGCTCTTTGGGAGGCAAGGATCAATTGTCTTTTTCCTTTCTTTGTATACTCAGTGTTTAACACATGTATTAGGCACATAGTAGGCGCCGGATAAATGCTAGATGACAGACCACAGACTCTCGGATGGGTTGTGCACATATAGCTTCAGTCTGCAAAGCTGTCTGCTCCACCAGACCATGCATTTTACCTCCGGGCCGCTGAATATCTGCAACTTTCCTCTGTTATTATTATGCCTACCTTAAAAACACACACACACACACACACACACACTCACACATACAACGCACCGCGCCACTGAAAGTTCGGGGGTCCTCTTAGTGATTTTAGCTCATCTTAAGTCATTCATCCTCTCCTTCCCTCCCTCCCCTTCCCCAGGAAACTGCTAACAACAACTCAAGCAGGGATTTCTAAAGGTTTCAGGAGAAAGGGGCGGGGTGGGGTGGAGGAGAGAGGTTAGAGGGCCAGACTTTCTCTCTCCCATTCACTGGGTGGAAAAGTTGACATTGTCTAAACCCTTCTGAATGGTTCGGTTGGTTTTTGGGTTACCCTGATTGTACCTCTGCCACCCCCTCCCCCTCCACGTGACGGCCCAGGACATGCGCACCCGACGCCTCTACAGCCAGAGGCACATCTGCAGACTGACGTCAGTGCGTTCAACCTCCCAGGAAAAACTGCCAAAATTTCCTCCTGCTGCTGCACTCTAGTTGGCTGGAGGCCGGTAGTGAAAGAGAGAGAGAGAGAGAAAGAGAGAGAGAGAGGGAGAGAAGAGAGAGCGAGAGAGGGAGAGAAGAGAGAGCGAGAGCGAGACACTGAGAGACAGAAAAAGACACAGACAGAGATAGACAGAAAGAGACAAACAGAAAGCGAGACAGAGAATGAGTGAGCGAGAGAGCTAGGCTACTTCAAAACTTTGCAGTGCCCCTTTCTGCTCCTCTTGTCTTTCTTTCTCCTGATATCTTTTGATGCTGCTTACACGTTATTAGCACAGAAAAGGCATTAGACTGGCTAGAAAGAGGGCACCACTTTCACCCCCAATAAGTTTCTATTCCGTTCCTTCTTTTTTCCCCTTCCATTTCTTTCGTTCTTCTCCTCCTCCTCCTTCTTTTTCTTCTTTTTCTTCTTCTTCTTCTTTCTTTCTTTCTTTCTTCTTTTTTTTTTTTTTTGGTGGGAGGTAGGGGGAGTCGAAGGGAGGGGGTTGCAAAGACAACATCTCAGAGTGATAGATTGGGTGAATTGAAGGCATCTCTCTTTCTGCCAAGTCAGTCCGTTCTCTAAAGCCCCTCGTAGCCAGGCTATAGGATTTTATTCTGGTTGCAGAATAACTCTGGTGTGGTTTTGCAAAGGGGAGGGGGGGAGAGAAGAGGGGTGGGCAAAAAAAAAAAAAAAAAAAAAAAAGGCTGAGAGGAAAGAGAGGATACGTGAATCGTCCAGTGCAAACTCTATTGTTTGAAACTCACTTTATATCAGAATTTGAAGATGAAAACGGTAAGGAAGTCTTCAACAATATTCAATGAAACTTTTTTTTTCTTGTGCTTTTCTTGTCTCCCGAATAATGCGTAGAGACCTTTTTTCTGTGTGCTTTTTTTTTTTTTTTTTTTTTTTTTAATGGCATTGGGCGAGCTTAACTGTAAAAACTCCTTTTTACAGATAGCAATCTTGTGAAACTCCAACACTAGTTGGGGATTGGAATGATTCTAGGATGTTCAAATATTTTGTGTTTCAAAGAATATCAGGTTATTTTATAAATATATAATTTCGTGAAGCATGAATTATTTTACTTGTGGTTACCGGAACTTTAGGATGGCTTATCAAATAGTTGCCGGAAAGAAAAGAGATGAAAAACGTTTTGAATTGATTTTGATTTCTCACAGAAATCTTCCAGCTTAATATGGTTTCATGCCAGTGTCTTATGTAGTCAGACAAGTGCATATTTTATGCCTGGGCTCAAAGGGCAGCATTAATATGATAGCTGCAGTTCTGATGCTTTAGAATAAGTTAAGCTCTTAATAGGCTAATCAAAGAAATGGAAGCGTGTGTTTTTGATTTACTTCTGGCCACTTGGGACGTGCTAGACTCGTAACTCTACGGAGACTTATTTATCGGTGTGTGTCTGTGTATATATTGTATGGCACGGAGTTCAAAGGGATTTTTTTTTTTTTTTCTTATTTTATTGGAAACTCGCCTCCTGATGAAGTGTATGTACAAGTCCTGTCTTTGCTAATTTCTTTCACTGTTGTACCAGAGGGCAAAGAGAAGGAGAGAAGGAGATAGGCAAAGATAGAAAGAGACAGGAGAGAGAAAAGGGGGGGAGAAAGAGACAGACAGACAGTCAGACAGTCAGACAGTCAGACAGAGAAACAGAGACACAGAGAGCGAGCGAGAGGAGAGTGAATTTCTTAGACCCTTGTTTTTATTTGAGCTGCCGGTGCAACGCATTTGGGCCAAATGCCAACTGTCTGGGTCACACGCGTTTTATCCAAATAGATTTAGCGCTGCTGTCTGGAAATGGGCTGCTGAATGTTAACTTTAGGATCAACTCAACCAGAGCAGCTCAGACTGTTCCCCTCTGTCTCAGGAGGGGGTAGATGGGTGTGGAGGGGGTTTATAGGAGTGTGTGTTGTGGGGAGGGGGGTGACTTATGTTGATTTTTTTTTTTTTTTAAAGGCAAGCTGTGTTACTTCCAATTTATTCATTTATACCCAGAATCCCTGCCCGGATTTTCTTTGCTTTTTGCTACCCCCTCCCCCATTTGTTTTAAAGTTCTCCTTAACTCTTATTGATTCATCTGGGATTTTAGATGGTAGAATGACAGGTCTTAGAAAGCATGGCAAGAGGAGTGAAAAACGTGCTGATAGTAGTAGAAGGGCAGAATGAAGGAAAATTACTTTAAGACTCTTTACGGTTGTTTTTTGTACAAGGTGGAAGCTGCTTGTACCCCAGATTGTATGATTTCAGGTGTTAGCTTTGATTCTCTCTCTCTCTCTCTCTCTCTCTCTCTCTCTCTCTCTCTCTCTCTCTCTCTCTCTCTCTCTCTCTCTCTCTCTCTCTCTCTCTCTCTCTCTCTTTCTCTCTCTCTCTTTCTTAGTCTGTGTGTATGTGTGTGTGTGTGTGTGTGTGTGTGTGTGTGTGTGTGTGTGTGTAATTTTGGATATCAGAAGGGCAAGAACCCTTTCAGTTTTTACTCATTTTGCCTAAATCAAACCCACTAGTTTTGCCATAAGTATCTTAAAAAGAGGTCTGAATAGCGGTATTTAAGATTTTGTTACTTACAGGGGGAAAATCTCTAATCTCCAGGCTTTTGAAACACTGTGATGCTTTTCATGTCCACTCCAATACCTGTAAAATTAATTCCTACCCTAGCCCGTATTGGTCCCTCCCTCCTCATTTCCCTAGCAACCACTCCTAGTACTCACTACTGTCCGTTTAAGTAGGCTCCGTCTCAAGTCTCACCTTCTCTGATTTGCAGTAGAGAACGGAGAGAAAGGAATATGCCCAATTGTTTCTATAGAACTTAAGTTCCAGAGAAAACAACCTTCTGAGAATAAGTTTTTGCCAAAGCCTATCTTGACAGTTAACCATGTGTATTTGACCAGGCCGGGAGTCTTGTGTAGACAGGAGTTGTGGAAAATGTGTGTTATCCTTGTTGTCTGGAAGGAAAGCTTAGGGTTATTTGTAGTTGAATGATGTATTTCTGAACAAAAGCTCTTTTCTTTTTGTACATTCACCTACATTTTGTGTATCTCCTTGGTAGGAGATAGCTTTTCAAGGTTTACACAGAAAGGAGGAAACCTTTGTGTTTGGTTGGATAAATAAGGAGAAACCCACCTAAAAGGACAATTAATAAATAAGTATTGGAAAAGAAAAAAACTGTTATCTTCTCCATTTAGGAATCCCCCAGGAATGACTGAATACCAGCTGCCATACTAATCAAATTCTGGGGTGAGGATGGAGGAAGGAAGCCCCCTAGGAGAGTGTTCTACCTGTTGCTTTAGCTGCATATTAATAGCTCATGGGAGGAAGCCATGACCTCAGCTACACTCTGATTAGTGTGAGCAGGAAGTTACCAGGGAAAGGAAAGGTGATTTGTCAGGGGAAGCTGACAACAAATGCTCTCTTCTTAAGGCAGGTTGTTGAGGCTAGAGAGACATTTCACAACAGCTTATATCACCTCATTTCCCATCTATTTAGTATAGCTTTGATCTAGGGAAACAAGTAAATGACACCTTAACTTTATGGCCTGATGATTTGTGGTGACTTTTTATATATTTTATAAATGGAGTTCTTTATATATAAAATCAGGTCCTTGGAGGTTCTTATCTGCTCCAAGAGTTAATTGGACTTAATGGATTCATGTAAGCCAAGAAAAATTGTTTCATATCTTTTTCTTTTGGAGAGGGCCAAGAGGCCATGGGGTGCTTATATAGTTTAACCTATTCAGAGTGACCTATTTGAAGGGGAGAGTTAGCTCTTCCTTTGAAAGAAGATGGGTTGAATGACAGCAGGCTGATACACAAAGAACTGCTACATTATGATCAATGGAATCTTCCTGTCCTTTCATGTCAAATTGATCTTTGACCTGTGAGTACCGACATCTGGAAAGTTCAATGTCTCCACTCATATGATGATGGCCCCCTAGGCAAGCAGGCTCTGGAGACTAGCAATTATGAGGTGATTTTTCTTAGGGAGTAAAACCCCTGCCCACTAGAGAGTAGAATACCTATTTAGTTTTTGTCATGTGGATTTTCAACAGCATTTAGATGGAAAAGGCTTTAAATTGTTACTGAAGGAGCTGAACTTCACTTCCTCCCCTCCTTTCCCATCAGCACTTATTCACTAAGTGCTAAGTTTCCTGAGATCTCTAAGCAAAGGTCACTAGACAAGACCATTTAGTAATTAAACTGAATGAACAATAAACCTGCTTCAATTGAACCAACATTTATTAAAATGGTACTTTGTACAATACACTGTACTAACTTGGGGGACCCAAAGGACAACCTTTTTCCCCAATAGTTTCTGTCTTTACATCAGTTTACATCTCACAGGGACTAGGGATAGTGCATTATTACATTATTACAATTGCATTATGCTCACTTGCTGCTGGCAATATTGTTATTATTAGTTGCAATAATAACATTTGTATAGCACTTTAAGGTTTGCAAAGTGTTTTCCAAATATTATCTCAATTGGATCCTCAATCAATCTTGAGAGGTAGTTGCTATTATTCTCTCTAAATTATAGTTGAGGAAACTGAGGCAAACAAAGATTGTGCTTGCCTAGGGGTTACACCAGCTAGTAAATGTCTGAAACCAGATTTTGAACTCAGCTCTTCTGGGACTTGCTCCATTGCTCTATCTGCTATGACATCTAGTTTCCAGAGATGGAGGAAAATTTGCATTCATTTAATCCTGGTCAACTGTATTACAAATTTGTGTTATTGGTCACAGGTTCAGAACAAAAGATCAAGTATAGATGAATCAGTATAAATACATTAAGACTACAAAAAAAAAGTTTAATCTTCTGCTTTTGGCTCAGTAACATTGTATGTCTACAAAGGACTTATCTTCAAGTGCAATATCATTGAATTTCATAAAATACTATAGTGACTTAGAAAGGAATAAATGTTAATGAACATTTATTCCTATAACACTAATTACATTTAAATACCTTGTTATAATAATGCTTGGCATTTTTATAAGTGCTTTGAGGTTGGCCAAGTACTTTACACACATCTTGTTTGATCTTCCTAACAAAGCTTATAAGATGGAGGTATTTATAGTATTATACTTATTTAGCAGATGGAGAAACTGAGGCACAGAGAATTAAAGTGATTTAATGATAAACATTGATACAACATGTTCATTTAGGGCAATTTGTAGTCTAATGGGTTGGGGACCAAAATATGTGATGGTATTTTTTTTCCCTGTACTTTGTCACTGAATGACTGATCAGGGAAGTCATTTTATCATTTTATCTCTCAGATTCTCCCTCTGTGAAATGAAAATGAAGATAATAATTATTATGAATAATTACAATTATATTACTTAATTTAGAGAAGATGGTTTCAAAGTAATATTATTTGTTGTTACTGAAAACTGATTATATTCTCAATGTTCTCAAATGCAGGTAGTGTTGTACACTGGACTTGAGTTCAAGCTCCTTTTCTGACACTGAATGACTTTGGGCAAACACTTAGCATCCTAAATCTTAATGTCCCTCTCTATAAAATGAGGATAGTGATATTTCTACTATCTACTCTCCTCTTTTCCCTGACTTCCTTAGTGATCTCATTCAATCTTTCTGTGCAGCCCACTCTATTATTTGGACTGCAGTCCTTCAGCTTTAGCTGCATGTTGTATATCCCTATGTTGATGCTCGTCAGCTCCATGAACTCATAATTTTCCTTAGGCATTTTTGTTGATGGTGCCATTATCCTCTCAAGTCACCCAGGCTTGAAATTTTAGAATTCTCTTTGGCCCTTTACTTTCTCTCATCCTGTTCCTCTTCCCTCCTTGATTCCCTTCTCTCATCCCCATCCCTCCTCCACATCCTACAGATTTGAAGTTCTGATGATTCTCTTTCCATTATATTTCTCCTTTCTTTAATTCAAGCCTTTACCTGACCAATTTCAATAGCCTCCTAGCTTCTAGTCTCTATTTTCTCCAATTGTTTTTTACACAATCCATAGGGCAATTCAGCCCATGTCACTCCTCTGCTAAAAAACACAGCAGTAGTTTCCTCTTAAGACCCTCAGGAATCTGCCACTAATCTGTGTTTTTTATCATTATTTCTCATTGTCACTTCGCAGATTTCATGCTCTATCCCAAATGAATTAGTAGATATTCCATAATGTTGCCATGCTATCTCCCATCTTCATTCCTTCAGGCAGGCTATCCTCATATCTCATAACTGAAATTCATTCCCTCTTTTACTCTTCTCTTTGTCCAACTCCCTTTGAAATACTTATCTTCCTGGTAAGCACCTGCTTAGAAGTTTTACCTGATTGCCCCTCCACTCCATTGAAAGTGATTCTTCTTCACATTTTCCTCAAGTATTTAGTCTGAATTTCTTCTTTGCCCTCATCCCATCCCACTTTGCATATCTGTCCTTTGGACATGCCATTTTTCTTTCAGTAAAGGGTAAGGACTTCTTTTTAAGTTTATTATGATACAAGCATTTTGTAAATTTTAAAAGTACTATACAAATGTGTGTTCTCATTGTATTCCTCATGATACTTTGCACATAGATTCCCAATATACATTAGAAACCATTGTCATTTTCAAACAAAACACTAGATTATTAGTCAGTAGACCTTGTGTTTTAGTCCTGCCCCTAATTCCTAGCTCTTTATGACCTTAGAGATCTTTACTTTTTTGAGCTTCAGTTTTCTTATCCTAAATGGGAATAATAGTATCTGTCATACCCAATAAGATAATTGAATAATGTGAAAGCATTTCTTAAATTAAAAGGGACGGTAGTATCATTAATTAGATAGCTGGTGATGCAGTAGATAGAGTACAGGAACCAGAGTCAGGAAGACCTAAATTCAAATCCAATTTCAGGAACTTGCTAATAAAGATGT